>NC_056741.1:1502685520-1502896653 GCF_019279795.1 Protopterus annectens
TGATATATAATGTTTGTCAGTGCGCACTTGTTAACATGGTTTGTTTTCTTTTACATAAATTTATGTGCCTATGTCTTAAGTGATAATTCAATAAATGTATTTTAAAAAGAGAATTAAATGTGCCCAATAAAACTAAAAGTGCCCCAGTACCTTCTGTATACAGCTCAACTCTCCATAATTTGGGTTCAAAAATGTGCTCTGTCCCTCCTAAGCTCTCCTAAAAACATATGATTTGGGGACAAAAGGTGATGGTTTACACTTAATAAATAATGACAATAATTAAGATGTATAGACTTCAGAAAATGTATGCTGATTCACATTCTCGTATCCTTTCAACTGCCCATAACAGCAAGTAATCACAATCATTTACTTTTACTGTCGTCAGCCTCATACCTCATACAGCAAGACACCCAGACAAAATCTAAGGCAGCCCGTTCAGTGCTGCTACACCTGCACGCCTCGTACAGCAAGAAATCTGGACAAAAACTCAACATCCCTTTGGCTGCTGATAAACCTCTCAAGCCTCTTACAGCAAGAAATCTGGACAGAACTTAAAATAATATATGGAACAAGAATAGGGACTGTTTCTGCCTATTGACATAAAAAAATAAATAGAAAGGTGCTCTCTGTCAATACCAGCAAGACATTGTGACTCATTTTACCGGTGGACTGATTTGGCAGCCCTTCTGCTGCTGATGTACATGTCAGCCTTTTAGAGCAAGAAATCAGGACAAAACCTAAACCACGAAGGAAAAACAGTGAAAATAGGTCGCTGGAATTACAAGTACACCAATCGTTCGTAAAAGGCAAATGTTCATATTGTAAGAGTAAAATGACGGGTCGTTGATGGTAGAGAACGTAATCAGCAAATATAAAAAAAGGCTTAATTAACATAAAAATGACCACAACTCAGGATTTACATAAAATACGCAGATTGATCAGCTGCATAGTTATTACCTGAGCACAGACTACCTGAGCAAAGACGCAGCTAAGTAGGAACTTAAAACCTAAGCGAATTTGACACTGGGAGCCAAAACAGGATTGGAATCAAAGAAATACAGGATGTTTGAAAGAAAAATGACACTGTGGGTGGGAATGGGAGTGACAAAATAAAATGGGCGTTAATTCAGTGAGCTGTAGTTTCGACCCGAATTTCCAACACTGGGATTGTCCCTTTAAAGCACAAATAGGCAACTGGACTGGTATTCCACAGCAGGAGTTGTTAACTGAAAATGCACACCATTTGTATGATTCAAACCTGGCTGTGAGAAAGCAATCTAAATCTTTAATAGTAAAGATGCAATCCTATAAGCAGATGGGCAAAGTACTAAAAGTGGGGGACAGCAGAGTGTTTATGGGCAGTGATTACTCACTGTACATCAGGCAGGAGTAAATTTATTCCACTATTCAGGGAATGTTGAGAAGCAGGTATGGTATTCAAACTGCTGTACCCAGCTGTCTTCAAAATATTCTTCCCTGAAGGGATAAAATCATTTTTGATGAAGTACATGCTAAGGAGGAAATACAAAAGTATGTCCAGCAACAAGTAAAACAGTGAAACAGAAGGAGATTCTGCTCCTTGTTTTTCTGGTAATAACGACCACAGTGAGACTGTGCCAGTGAAACCTTTTCCAATATTTCAATGGAAAATCCTGGAGAGAAGGAAGGGAGCATAAGAGTTGTAGAAAACTTGAGAGTACATTGGAAATGAAACAGAGACAGGATCTGGGATATGGAGATGAACAGGAATAAAGCCCATAACTTGGAAATTAACACATGTGGGATGACAAAGCAATAATTATATTTACAAAATATGACAGAACAAGAAGTTCTGGAAATATTTAACTTTTCTGAACTTTATTGGACTGGTGGGGGACTCTAAAGTATATGCCCTACTTCATGTCATTAATGTTTGGATAAATAATTAGGGGAGGGGAAGAGGAGGGAGAAAGTTAACTGTAAGTAAAATAATTTTTTTCTTGATAGTACTATTTTTATAGTGCATGCTTTTCTTTGCATGCTATAAAGTAACATTTTCTCAGTTGTTTATAAGTGTAATAGGGATACTATTTTAAACAGGTTATCCTGTTTTTTTTTTCTTTTTCCCTTCTTCTCAATTTCTCATTGTTCAGTTTTAAGACATGTAGGCACTGCAATGTAAAAAAATCTGGTTAAAAGAGCATTAGAAAAGAAAAAAATAATGTGCTTTTTCTTATTCTTTCATGAGGGAATGACTGGATTAAGGCCCTTAGCTTGATCTAGTAATAAGTTTTAAGAGAAAGCAAGTAAATGAAAATGAATATTGAATATTATAAGGCTTTTTCTAGCAAATAAACGTATGCTTAGCAACAATTCTCTATCTGGGATTCATGTCTCCATGCAGACAATCTCCTAAAGAGAAATTGGCTATAATCTGATAAAGAGAAATTGTCTAGAAAAAAGAGACATTGGCTAGGGGATAATGTTCTTTGAAACTCTTCAGGTGTTTTCCCAGCTTGGAGAGGTATAAAGATAAGACAAAACCAGACAGCGCCTAGTAGAAGCACAGGGTGCACCATTCATGTTGGCATGGATAACCTTTCTTTTAGGTTCACTCAAGTCTATGAGTGTGGCTCTCAGTTTGGGACATTTGTTCCTATATGGAGAGTAAAATGTCAACAATATTTGAAGCTGTACATAGTTTTGTTTGTTAGTATTAAGATAATAGGCTTTAAGGGGGTATTCGGGTGTGTTTTTTTTGTTTGAGGGCTTTCAATAAAACAAAAAAAATTCTAAGAAGTGACATAGGCTCTAATGGATATGACAAGAAACAACTATATAAAGTTCAACCTGCCAAACAGACTATGCATGGAAATAGACATTTAACAAAAAATATGTTATAAATAAAAGGTGGGAATAATAACTTTTTAATACAATGATGCTTTTTGTAATGTCTTTAAATGTTAATGGTCTCTGATAAACACAAAAAAGAAAGAGCAGTGAACTATATTAAAAATGTAGAGTGCAAATAGCTAAGATACATGAGATACACTTAGAAATAACTGAATATGTAAATTTGATAAAGAAAGGTTTTCAGGATGGTTATTCAGCAGAACACATTGAACATAGGAAAAGAAGCGTACTTATATTAATTGCAAGATTAGCTGCAATACTGATAAAATAAGATAAAATTATAATGGTAGAGTTGTACTAAGGGACTACTGGCAAGGAAGGATAACTAAATTGGCATGCATTTATATTCCAACTAAAACTGCTATAGTGGAGCTTAACAAAATTCTATGAGAAATAATCAAATTTCAGCAAACAATATTACTTATACATTGGGAATGGAATTTGATTTGGAGCAGTGAAGATGTGTCTGTGAGCCCAGAAGAGAAAGTATAACAAAGGAGGGTAGACTTTTGAAGACATTTATAAAGTATTTGGCATGGAAGATGCGACTTCATTACTAGGGGTTCAAAGTGAATTCAAGATACAAAAATTGGTCTAGGCTAGATAGAATTTACTTTTCACAGGAACATGTGCATTTAATTGAATGTCTTGATGCGCACCCAATAACTAGTTCAGATCATGCACCAATAATAACTAAAATAAAACACAGGGTAATGAAATAAAATGAGACACTGATGGTTTCCCACCTATCTGTTCAAAAGAGAGTAATTTAATGAATGGGTAGTAGACATTATTCAGGAGGTATTAGAGAAGATAGAAATCTCTTCTGAAAATATAGCTAGGTACTGGGATAAAAATTAAAGTGGAGTTTAAAAATAGGTTGGAAATAAAAGAAAGAGAGATAATGTTAAAAACTAACAAGAATTATTTAGACGGACTGACAAATGTTAAAGTATTGCACAACAGGGGGAATCTCACAGAACAAGAGGAGGAGCAACTGTAGAAGCTAAACAGAAAATAAGGGATCACCTTGATAATATGCATGAGCTTAGAAAGATTACTGTTAAGCAAATTTTTTTTGGTAATAACTCTAGAGCACAAAAACTTTTGGCACAATGACTCAGTGCATAGGGAGCCTATAACAAGGCATGTAACAGAAGATACTGTTAGAAATATTTCAGAAATTCTATGAAAGTCTGTATAAAGTGGAGAAACATGGAAATCAAAAGAAGGTCCAAATGGAAATGTTTATGGAAGAATGAAATATGCCAAGGTTAGAGGGAGATGAGGCTCAATTACTAACAGTTAGTATAAGTGGAGATGAGATAAAAATGGTGACATATAACCGATCTATAGGAAAGTCCCTAGGAATAGATGGTATTCCTGTGGAAATTTGGAAGCTAGGAGGAAAAAATCTGATAAAGATCTGAAAGGTTTTGTTTAACAGTATTTTATTTTGTTTTTCAAACACCTTTATTGAATTATCACTTGTGATATAGGCAAATTTATATTTATATAAAAGTAATCATACTATAAATAACATAACAGACATTTTACTTCATGCATATATTGCTATATATCATATAACCTAAGCAACATTACATAAATTATTCAATTTCTGCCTTTCTTTAAAGAAACATCATTATTAAACCATCACTTACTACATAAGCAATCATACATTTATAGAAATGAAAACAAACTACACCGACACAATCCTAGCTGCAATCATTTTACATCACAAACCATACTGACACATTCCCAGTTGCAAACATTATAACATGACTTATAATCTACCCAATCTTTTTCAGTCAAATGTTTAACAGTATTTTAAAAGGAAGAGAAGTACCAACGTCCTAGAAGAAAGTGGTGGTAGCTGTAATACCTAAAGATGATAAAGATCCATCAGCTCCAGATTCATACAGGTCCATTTCAATACTAAACCATGGTTATAAAGTGTTTATTTCTATAATGGCTAAAAGAATGGCAAAAGTGAAGCCAAAACTGATAGATATGGATCAATGTGGTTTTGTGGAGGGGGAGGCAAACTTTGACAACATTAACAGAACATTCCAATATAAGAAAATACCATTGTTGTTGGTGGGTCTTGATACAGAGAAAGCATTTGACAGAGTAAGTTGGGACTTTATGAGCAGGGCAATGGAAGCATCTGCATTCCCTGATAAAAATACAAGGTTGATTAGGAGGATATATGAGGGATTGGAGGCAAAACATAAAGTGGATGTGGACCTCTCTGATGATTTCTGCTTAAGTAGAGGATCCAGGCAGGAGTGTCCTCTTTTCCCTTTGTTATTTGTATTATATTTAGAACATTGGCAAAGGAAACAAGGGACTCAGAAATTCAAAGATATAATTAGTATGTTTGTCAAGAAAATCTGGCTCTATTTGAAAATGATATTATTTTATACAAGACAAAACCAGAAAATGACATTACAGTGTTGTGGAACATTTGAAGACGGTTTAAATCTTTTTGGGATATACAATTAATGAAGCTAAAACAAAGGCAATAGTTGTAAATTATGTGACCATACATGAATTGGTTCAGCAATATCCATATTTATGCAGACATGATAAAATGAAATATTTAGGAGTATGGATTAAAAATGATTTCGCTGTGGCAGCTAAGGATATGTGGGAAAAGACTAAAGAAAAGATAACATAAAAAATGAGAAATTGGAAGCTCTGTTATATGGATATGGATAGCAAGCTACAAGAAGTTAAAATGTTTTTAGTCCCTTTAGTCTTATGCACAGATCAGGCATATTTTTATTAACCAGAGGAGAAGCTGTGGATAGGAATTAATAAAGAGCTGAAGGATTTTATTTGGGAGGGAAGATGGCAAGAGTCAAGTGGGATAAAATGATTCTTCCAATAGAACAGGGCGGATTGGGATTACCCAATTTGAAGGGGTATCTCAGAGGTACACAGTTAAGCTCCTATACATAGCACAAGTAGAAACCTGTAATGTAAGTGATGATGATGAAACAGGGGGAAGCTCAAGAAACAAGGCAAGACTGAGATTTTAGATGCAGATCTTTAAGGAGAATAACAATAAGCATATAGAATATTATATTCGTAAAGTAGTAGAAAGTATTCTAAGAACTAAGCCAACATGGGAATGGAAATTCGACTGACAGAGATTACTGCAATTAGGGATACAGCCAATAGGCATAGGAGGATGGAATTTACTAGAGGAAACTGGCGAAGGAACCAAGGTATTTGGTGCAAATAACTAGAGAGGCAAAGGTAATAGAATGGGAAGACACCAATAATTTTTTTGGACTGCAGATTACAAATTGCATTCCATATCAAGGGTTGATTTCAGAGTAAAGGCAAACAGAAAGAAATAGGGGATCTTAAAGGAAAGACCAGCACTGGTACAGCTTTTAATAGAATTTAGAACAGATGTTGCTGTTAAAAAGGAATAATTAGTAGAGCATATAAAATATTACATTATAACTGTAAGAATAAATCAGAGGAGGTTAGAAAGGATTGGGAAGAGAGAGACTGGATAAGAAATTCACAAGGAAACAATGGAGGGATATATGTATGTCTCCCAAATATGCAACAAAATCTAGAAAAAAAATTAGGATTTTTGGTTGAAAATGTTTACATAGATATTTTTATACCCCAAGAAGGAGCCAGAGAATATTTCCTCAAGTAGTTAGCAAGTATTGGAGGTGTGATGGGGGAGAAAGAAGTAGTTGGGAATATATTGTCTGGGGCTGTAATGAGTTGGCACACTTTAAAGATTCCTTGCAGACTACTCTGTTTGATATACTGGGTGAACAAATTTGTGAAACTAGGGATATCATTTTTCTGAGCTATGATACAGAATAGGAATTGCCTAGACAGAGTAAAGCCTTGCTGAGGTTAATTATGGTGGCTGCCAAAAAAAGCAATTACTAGAAAATGGAAATCAAACTCTAAACCAACTGTATTAGAAGTAGCAAATGTAGTAACAGAGATAAAACAACTGGAATTGGGATCTTTAAAAAAGAGTAGGAAAAAATGGGAATTGTGGGAACAATACATACAGGGGAGGAATGAGGTTTAAAAGAAGGCAGGACTCGAATGAGCTATATAATGTTTGACTGACAATGACTGCATAGATTATAAATTATGTATAATGTTTGCAACTAGGATTATGTCAATATGGTTTGCGATGTAAAATGCTTGCAGCTGGGATTATGTCAATAGAGCTAGTTTTCATTTATATAAATGTATGATTGCTTATGTCATAAGTGATAATTTAATAAAGACGTTTCTTGTTTAAAAAAAAATTCAAAGGTGGATAATTCAGGGTGATTCTTTGCCACCATTGCTGTTTTATATTGCCCTTAAACCATTAAGCTGTTTACTTAATAGAACAGGCTATGGTTACAATTTAAATAACAGAAGCCAAACTTGTTTAAAGACATCTCATCTATTTTTTGTGGGTGATTTCAGTTGTATAGTTCATCAGATGAGGATCTGAAAGCACAGTTACAAATAGTTACACTTTTCTCAGATGATATAGGAATGACAGAATCAGCAACCACAAAGAAATAAAACTTGAATCCACAAAACAACAGCCAGCAAAAGTACAAAGTTTTAATATGTCTTATTGCCTTGGCAAAGCCTTCAAAGAGTACATAAAACCATCAATTAAAATAAAAAAGTGGACAGCCCAGTGGTTAAACACTTCTTAGAATGCTATGATTCTAACCCAGGTGATCTAAAGGTTATTATTTTAGAAAAAGTACATAGAGGTTTTTATTCAGATAGTTTGTACGAAAAGGAACTAATGCATAAAGAAAGTATTTACATTTTAAAATTTAACACTCTGTCCCCTCTATGGCTTAATCTTGAATGTAATTGGAGGCTGCTTGTTTGAATTTTAATTGATTAATTGATCTTAATAATTTTGCATTTAAATGGGGTCTAATTGATGGTTTTATGTACTCTTTGAAGGCTTTGCCGAGGCGCTAAGACATATTAAAACCTTGTACTTTTGCTGCCTGTTGTTTTGTGGATATAGGAATGACATTTAGTCTTGGTAAATTTGCAAAAATAACATTTAAAAAAGGAAAGTTGCAGCACTAAGAAAATATCAACATGAGACATGAATGTGATAAAGAGAAACTTGAGCAGCAGGGAGAGTTAGAAATATTTGGGAAGAGGAACAGACGTAGGGTCGGCAATAAAACACAAATAAATGAGATCAAAACATAATAAAGAATACTTCAGAAGTCTAAATTTGTTGTCAAAAAACCATCTTGTTATCTAGAAAGGCCAAGCTATAAATCAGTTTGTTCTTCCTGTTCTAACACTTACAGCTTTGGTGCTGGCCAAAAAAGTACTGAATCATTCGGGCACAAAAACAAGAAAAATGCTTCATGATTATCAAATGATATATAAAACCAGTGCATAGAGAGATTATATATTCCTAGCTCGGAAAGAGGTATGGGTCTCTGTAATATTAACTACATGTATAGGTCTGCAGTCATGGAACTGCATGGATATTTGCTGACATCATCAGATCCAAACATAGTAAAAATTCTAAAGCACAAAGAGAAGAAGTCTAAGATGATATCCTTGCTTAGTTTTGGAACAAATTGGGAGTAAAAATCAGACCGGACGTTGCCAAGACTCACAAAAAGGAAATAAGAAAAAATATAAATAAAAGAACCAGAAGAAATGAAAGTACATTGGAAAGTCTGCAAATATAGTGTCAATTACTAGACTAGCTACCCTTGTGGGCCATTTTAAACCTACCCAATTTCCCTTTCAAAAGTGAGAATCAAAACCATGTACTTTATGTCTGAGATAAACATCTTAACCATTATACCAATTCCCAAGTTTACAGGACTTCTGGAGCAACTTCATGTTGCCCAATATTTTACATGGAATGGTTAAGGAGAAGTGAAGTGAAGTGAAAATTTGAAAGGCTAGTAATGGCAACCATAGACTACGAGCTACGTGCATGTTGGTTTATAAAGTCCATCGAAAAAGTGGAAGAAACAGACAAATGCAGGTTATGTAAAACAGAATTGGAAACAGTTGTACATCTTATTCCTGGGTGTGATACACTCATGGCTGAGGGTATGTACACTAAAATGTACAATAATGTGACAAAACTGTAGCACTGCGGATTGTGCAAACACTACATTATAGAAGTAGCTAAAAACATTGGAAACATGAACCACAAAGCATTGTTGACAATGATGAAGTTTGTATCATGTGGGAATTCCCATTGCTAACAGTTCAAACAATAAATGCACGACAGCTATATATAGTAGTCCAAAAAAGACAAAAGTGTCATTGATCCTTGAAATTATAATGTCTTACATATGGAAGAACACAAAGTATTAAAAGTATTAAAATAGCAGGATTTGCAAGAAGAAATGAAAGCAATGTGGAAAAAAGATACCAAGACAGTTCCAATAGTAGTAGTAGCAACAGGGCCAATAAAAAAGCATCTACAATCATACTTAATATGTTATCAATACATGTAACCCTATATGAACTGAAGAACAAAACAATTCTGGCTACAGTATGGGTGCTAAGAAGAGCACTCTTAGTTAACATCAAAGATAGAAACAATACTAATTTCATGAACTTTAACTATGTCTTAATTTAGGAATGGCATCCATTCCAGTCAAGATATGTAAAAATAAAATAAAGATTTGGAGAAATTATTCTGACAAGATGTAGTAGGATTTTGTAGAAGGTTAAAGACCTAGGTGGTTTTACATGTAAACATAGCCTTGGTTCTAAAACTAGACTTCTAATTTAGGAATAGTCTCTTGGTCTCTATCCATCTCTGAACTGCCACAAAAAGGTCCAAGCAGTGGTCAGGATACTTGTAAGACAAAGGCCTGGTGATGTGTACTGGGGTATTTTCATCAGTCGATGTAAGGGTTGCTTCAATGTTACTGCAGGTTGCAGAAAGAAATGCTTTGTCTGTTGCTTACCTGCATGCACCTAGTAAATGTTTAGACTTCTCAGTCTTCTTACAGTCTATAGATACAGTGCTTTTTAAGTTATCACACAGTAAAGGAATCATTCACTGGCTATGTTATTCCATTGAGAAATTTGTCATTTTTTTTAGTTGGGTGAGTGGGCTGGTCCATGCACAGTTTTCAGCCATGACTGTGTTCAGTGCTATATAAAGTTACAATAATGAAAGAATACTTTTTCATAGAGAAGAGGAGAAAATTGCAAAATACAGATATGATGCAGACAAAAGCAAAAGGATTGTTTTGGGGATGATTTAAATGATAGACTTTTACTTACAGTCTGTATAAAGGGCAGTATATACATTATGACAAGTTTACAGATGTTTAATAAACATATTTTGCATTTTATTTACAGGCAATTACAGTGTAATTTTCAGTTAAAGAAAAAAGTATTTTCACACACTGTTAGGTTTTGGTCATTAAATATTTTATTTGTATTTATTTATTATGTCCATTACCTCTGATGCAGTTGCAGTCATGCTCTTTGTAGATATGTACCTACAATTTGGCTTGAAAACTGTACATTGTTGTCCGGTTTCTCAATTCCTTGAGCAACTGATTCCATTATGCCTGCCCCATCTTAGTGAAGCCTCTTACACCAATGACTGAAATGAATTGGATTCTAATAAATGTGAGTTCATATTCATTGCTACCTCTGGGTGAATAACTTGGAGCATTAAACTGTAATTTAGACAGCAGTTTTATTTGACTGATTATGTAATAGTGATTAAAGTGCCCCCCCTTTATTTTTGCTCATCTACTTGCTTATATAGCCAGCCTACTGCTTTCTTGTAGCCATACTTATTTATTTATTTAGGTATTTATTTGTTTATTTATTTAAACTTGTTAGCCATGGTCAAGCACTGGTACAAATGCAGTATTTTAGACCTGCACAGAATAGATACAGAAAATGGTTGAATAACAATTAGTTGGAATACCCAAAAAAGGCTCATGTAATATCAGACAATGAACTGGTCACTCATGACTTTTATTGCAACAGATAGTAAAGACAATCGCAAGGCCTTCTATAGTTATGTAAAGAATCTCCATGGCAATACCCAGATTTGCTCTGAGGTAATGCACAATGGTACCTCCTATACTGAGCCAACAAATATTGCAAATATACTGGTGGACAGATTCAGTGCTAACTTTACCCCTCCCCCCAAAGGACCAATCACAATACCAGTAGATTGCCAGGCACCTAGTATTACTGCTGCACAGGTTAAAACAGCACTGTCCAAGGCCAAGAATACAGCTTCTATGGGACCTGACAGTGTCCCTGGTTGTGTTCTACATGAACTACAGAGTGAACTGGCACCTCACCTGTGTGTCCTGTTCAATCACAGCCTCACCTCAGGCTTTGTCCCTACTGAATGGTGCACTGCTACAGTCATCCCTCTCCACAAATAAGCGACTACAGACCCCGGTAACTATTGCCCCATTAGCTTGACAAGTCTGATATGCAAAGCTATGGACTGCATCATCATGGACCTAATAAACAAGGGTATAGGGAATCTCCAAACTCTGGATCCTGCACAGTTTGGTTTTGTGAAGGGTAGATCATTCCTGCTCAACTTGGTCAACTTCTCTGAGTCAGTCACCAGAGCTGTGGATGAAGGTAAGGTAGTTCATACAACCTTCCTTGATCTGGCCAAAGCCTTTGATACCATTCCCCACTCAGGAATCATATAAAAACTTACTAAGCTAGGCATCAACCTGTATACCACTAGGTGAGTTGCAAACTGGCTCACAGATAGAACCCACAGTGTGAAAGTAGCTGACTCTAAGTCAGACAGCAGACCAGTCACGAGTGGATTCCCACAGGGCTCGGTCCTGGGTCCTCTCCTGTTTGGTATCTACTTCTCTGAAGTCCAGGCCAACATGAAGGGACTCTAGCTGACAAAGTTCACAGATGATTGCAAGTTGGGAGCTATTATTAACTCCCCAAGTGATGTTGACATCCTACAGAAAGGCATCAATGAGACTAACGACTGGTGTCAAAACAATGGCCTTTGGGAAAAACCTGGTTCCCTTGAATTACCACATTGATGGCAGTCCACTGAACACAGAAAGCGTTATAAGAGATCTAGGAACACAGGTTGACAGCAACCTCTCTTTTGACCACCACGTTGCCACTGTGGTCAGAAAATCATTCTATGTGGCACATCTCATTACTAAGGGTTTTGCATCCAGGAAGAAAGAGGACATTGTCTCCCTCTACTCTTCCCTCATTAGACCAATCATTGAGTACAATGCCCCATTTGACATGTACCTCACTAGACACCTGCAACAACTGGAGAGGCCACAAAAGTACCTCACAAAGAGGATCCTAGGCCTTAAACACTTGTCTGATATGGACAGACTCAAAAAACCCCAACTATTCTCCGTCTCATATCATCTACTTAGAGGCGATCTCTGCTTGACTTACAAAGCCATGTCTGACCCAGCTCTGTTAGAAATGCTACAACTAAAGAAATCCCAATCCCTCTGCACCACACGCTCCAGAGACCTCAACCTCATTACCACAATCAATAGAACATGCTGGAGGGACAGGTTCATAACCCAGAGACTGCCCATGCTATGGAATAGACTTCCCATACATGTCAAGCAGAGCACTTCACTGGCCCTCTTCAAGAAGAATCTTGATGAGTGGATGGGCGATAGAAAATTCACCCCGGGGATCACTCCAGTGGCTGTACTTGACAGAGGTACTAGGAACTAAGGTTGGGTGGCATGATGCCAGGGTAATCCTATGGGCTAGGCTTGTAAAGGCTCCAGGGCCATTAGCCTAGGACACACCTATGAACCTATGGATGTGCAAAAAAATATACTTAATTTATTCAAACCACATCAAGTGGTTCCTTAAATATCCCATAAGTCATAATGCTCAACCAAGCATAAGGATAAGATGAGGGTGCCTTCTTTGTTTTGTTAAGTCACACCTAAAGTACTCCTTAGTAGCATTGTTAACATACACAGATCAGTTGTTTCCACAATGGCTCATTATATAGCCTTTAATCTATACAATAACTAAATTTGGGATCATTCTTGTGTACTGCCCCCCCCCCCACACACACACACACACAGACACACACACCTATTTATTTGATTCTCACATTCAAACTCACTTCTCCCATATTGTAAATAAAACTGAACTAATTTTTCTTGGGGACTTTTATGTAAAATTCCTCAATCCAGGCAGACATGACCTCATGAGTTGCCTATTGGATATAAATTTCCCATTTATCATCATTAATAGTATATCCAGAAAATACTTCCTGATAAATCTCATAATTGCCAACAGACCATCAAACCTCATTTATTTCAAGTGCTTCCTCATAACCTTAATAATCTCTGTGCAATAATATTTAAGTGGTTATTGAAAAATCTTAATCATCACCAGTCCTTTCTCCTAAAATAAACAAACTTTCACAACAAATTTACATTCTAAAAATTAACTAACGACAATAGAATGATCTACATTCTTTTAACCACAAACTCCTGTTGTGACATATCAAATAGTCAGCAAGACTCTACTTACTCTGCAAACCAAATACCTTTTTCCATCTACTGTTATATAAAATCAAGTAGAGAATGCTAGATGGCCCCATGTCTTCTCCATCTATTAAAAGAAGGATATACACCATGGTAAACCCAGAAAAGACAGAAATCTACTAATTCCTGGAAACAATCCATCAGACTCAGAATTCAAATCAACATTGGTAATGGGGCAAAAAGCCACCTTATATTGGGAAAAGCAAATGCATTTAATGTCTGAAAAACATTAGGATTAGAATTCTAGACAAAGCCAAAACATCAAATATCTATTACAATTTGTTTCCAAAAGTTACAAAAAAGAGTTCTCATCTAATGTTTACTCATCCCTCCAACTAAATTTCTACCACATTCCCTCCCCATTTGACTACTTCATACTCCCCTTTCATTTTAAAACTATTTTTCTCAGGCAGACAGAAAAACATCCTTCACTCTGTTTCTGAATATAACTGTCGTTATTCTGACAACATATAACCTTGATTCCTAAACTAGTAAAACACTACATTCCCTATCAACATTAAAACCTCTGCAGTCTGTTATTTTACCATTGCATATGTCCATCCTGGTAAATGGAATGCTTCATCTTCCTTTTCCTCAGAAATAAAACACCAGGACAAGATCAAACTTTTGTCCATACACTCTATATAACCAGCCCTTGTTAAGTTCTTTGAAAAGCTGTTTCTAAACAGATTCTAAATATATAAACAAGCCCAACAGTCTCAGTGAAGACCGACATGGTTTCATACATGGGAGAAACCCAGAAATGATAAGGTGACTTCATTTCACAAGATCTCTGACAGGAGCTCTGTTCCTAGAATTACGTTGAATATTTCAGCTCAACAGCTATAAGCTGTTCACTAGCTATATAATCTTTAACACTTTTATCAGTAAAATCATAACCTGGTGCAAAAGATATCTTTTCTATAGAAAATTAACTGAATTAACAGGTCATTTTTCACTACATTTGAGTCTGGCTTAATCCACAGCAAAATGCCCAGTACCACAGCTCCTTGACTAAAGCTAAAGTTTCTGAAACTGTCTTTGGACTAGAAAAAAATTCTCATTCCCTATCTCCTCAAGGGGTGTCTGCTATTGACATGGTGTATTCTACAAGCTCAACAAATTATACACTTCCATTGGAATCATCTGTCTCCAAAAAAAAAAAAAAACTTGACAACTCTTAAAACCCTAAGAAAAAATAATCCTGCTGCAGTAAAATGATGTGGAGACAGTGTCCACATCATTTTACTGCAGCAGAATTATTTTTTTCTTGGGTTTGTTCAGTCTTTCTGTGGTTTTCCTGGTTTGTGTTTTGTCAACTCTTAAAACCCTGCCAAGTCAAATCAAATCTGCAGATTTATTGTCCTGTCCCCCTAAAAGAACACAACCACTGACAGACCCTTAAAAACAAATTAGCTCCCTATGAAACAAAGATCTCAGTTACTCCTTGATTGCCTTCTTTTCAAACTCCTTAACCAGGACTATTTCCCCTGCCTTACAAGCTGTCCTACCACTAGATATTCCACATCTATTGATATATACATGTCAGTATCAGTGGCACAACAGGTGGTATACTCATCTTTGGTGCAGAAGGCTGTGGGTTGTATTCCCACACTAGGTAGATCAACTGCGGGTACTGCAGTGCAATTTAAGGGAGGGTGCTGCACTCCTGAGTGTGTCATCCTTTGGATGAGATGTTAAACTGCTTGAGTTGGTGTTATCTCAAGTGGATGTAAAAGATCCCATGCACATTTAAAAAAGAGAAGGGTCTTTATTTTTTAATAACATTTATTTACATTCTGTATATACAATTTTCACCATATACAACATTTAGATTATTTACACTTTCTATACATTGCAACATTATTCCTTCTTTCAACAAATTCAAAAGTAATAACATTAATCATTTCTTTCTGTCTCACCCCCACTCCAAGTTCCACAACCAAAACCTTAATTTTTTAACATCGTAGCTAAATCCCACCTTTCATTAAACAGGATTTCCTTTACTCTTGGATTCCAAATCAACCATATTATACAAAACATTTTTTATCAATTCTTCCTTACTCAATTTATTAACCTCTGAAACCCTCTAAATAATTTTTTTCTATAAAGTTTTAACTCTTCTATAGCTCAAAAATACATGTTGACTAGTTTTCAAATTCATTACAATAAATACAATTTCTATCCCTTTTACTTTTATAAGGCACATTCACATTCATTGGGAATTTCTGTATTGTTAATCTCTATTTTTGCATTAATTACACTCTTTTTTTCTTTGTGAAACTCTTTTCATGGATATATACAAAAATACCTTTCCATAATATTATTATACCATATTCTTCTCCCACTTTTGATCTCATTCAAATTTATTTTCCAAAGTATAATTTTATCTTGATAATTTTGTATTTCATTATTGTACATTATTTTTGTCATTTAAAGTTAAAAATTTTCAACCATTCCATTTTACGTGATAAACTTAATATCCATGTTAAAATGGAACCATTACTATCCCTTAAATATTTTATTATTCTATATAAATGTAAAAAGGCTAAATAAACTATAGGATTTATTAAACCTAGATCTCCTTCTTCCTTATTAACATACAAACCCCCAGTTTTAACAGGGTTCAAGCTAGAACCCCAAATAAAGGAAACATATACTATACACTTATTTCTTATATATTAAAGGGATACTGAAAAATACTCGCTAAATAAGCGATTCTAGACAGTAGAACTGAATTACTCAAGTATATATTTTAAATGTATGCAGGGAATCCAGCAATAAAACAACCAACGATCGAAAAAGCAGCTCCCCTGAATGAAACACCATGATCCACAGTATCCAAATCCTTTATTGAGCGAAGTACATAAGCAATAGGTTAAGCGCTTTTATCTACTCAACGTAGATTTCTTCAGAACAACTTACATACTCAATACTACACTTTAAATACTTTTTAAAAGACCACCAAAAAAACTAATTATCTAATTACCTAACCAATCAAGCATTCATTAAAATTTAAAAGCACAAAGCAACAATCTCATTTTTATCATATAAACTGATGAATAATTATATAATTAAATAAAATTCATTAATATAATACTAAAACCTTCATAAATTTGAATATGATAAAAATCCTTACTAATAAATATAATATATTCCTATGTATTAAATTGATAAAATGTATACATAAAGGACTAACGAACAACATAAATTCATTCATATACCATAGTTTAATTTCTTAATAAAGGTTTAGTGGGAATATACTCATTGATGCCTGGTGGACTGGCTGTATTCAGTCTAATCTGCCATTGAATCTCTTTCTCCCCTAGGATAGATTTGATATCACACCCCCTAGGGTTGTTCCTAACCACTTCTAGAATGGCAAATTTGAAAGAGTTACAGCCCTCACTCTCTACCAGGTGCCTATATAATGCATTATTCTTGTCCTTCTTCTTAATGCAGTATGTATGGTCATATATTCTATTGCGTAACCATCTGTCAGTTTTCCCAACATAAAAACTAGGACAAGACATACATTTTCCCAGATATACTATATGTTGGGTCTGACAGTTTCCTTTTTTGAAAAATATTTTACTTTTGATGTTATTGTCCAGATGCAGACTGTCATTCTGTAAAATAAATGAGCATTGATTACAGTGTCCACATGGCTTGGTCCCTTTCACACTTTTATTCCCATCATTATAACGATTATTAGTTTTAACCTCGATCATTCTCTTTAAATTCATCCCTGTTTTGTAGACGAAGGTAGGTTTATCTCCTATTTTATCACAAATCCCTTCGTCACAAGTTAGTATATTCCAGTTGGTCTCCAGAATATTCCTGATTTCTCCCACATGTTGTCCATACTGTAGTATATAGGCCTTTTGATAATTATCTCCTATTTGTTTTTTGTTAACCTGATTGTGTGGTGTAAATTACCTCCTCAATAAGGGTGGATATTTATTTCCCCATTCATTAGTCACATATTCAGTGACATCCTTAACCACTGATGATGGATAGCCCCTTTGACTAAACAACTGGACAATAAATTTCATTTCTTCAATCATGTCATCCTTTCTGGAAGTCATTAGATGCATACATTTTTAGTGATGGAACTACTTTCCAGTCTAAGATATACAGGAAAGACACTTTCTGTAATGCCTATCTGGAATATTCAAGTAATCATCCATATAAGCAGAAAAAACGTATACTGAAAGGGCAATGTATTAGGGCAGCTAAAATGACTTCCAGAAAGGATGACATGATTGAAGAAATGAAATGTATTGGCCAATTGTTTAGTCAAAGGGGCTATCCATCATCAATGTTTAAGGATGTCACTGAATATGTGACTAATGAATGGGGAAATAAATATCCACCCTTATTGGGGAGGGAATTTGCACCACACAATCAGGTTAACAAAAAACAAATAGAAGATATTTATCAAAAGGCCTATATACTACAGTATGGACAACATGTGGGAGAAATCAGGAATATTCTGGAGACCAACTGGAATATACTAACTTGTGACTAAGGGATTTGTGATAAAATAGGAGATAAACCTACCTTCATCTACAAACAGGGATGAATTTAAAGAGAATGATCGAGGTTAAAACTAATAATCATTATAATGATGGGAATAAAAGTGTGACAGGGACCAAGCCATGTGGACACTGTAATCAATGCTCATTTATTTTACAGACTGACAGTCTGCATCTGGACAATAACATCAAAAGTAAAATATTTTTCAAAAAAGGAAACTGTCAGACCCAACATATAGTATATCTGGGAAAATGTATGTCTTGTCCTAGTTTTTATGTTGGGAAAACTGACAGACGGTTACGCAATAGACTATATGACTATACTTACTGCATTAAGAAGAAGGACAAGAATAATGCATTATATAGGCACCTGGTAGAGAGTGAGGGCTGTAACTCATTCAGATTTGCCATTCTAGAAGTGGTTAGGAACAACCCTAGGAGGTGTGATATCAAATCTATCCTAGGGGAGAAAGAGATTCAATGGCAGATTAGACTGAATACAGCCAGTCCACCAGGCATCAATGAGTATATTCCCACTAAACCTTTATTAAGAAATTAAACTATGGTATATGAATGAATTTATGTTGTTCGTTAGTCCTTTATGTATACATTTTATCAATTTAATATATAGGAATATATTATATTTATTAGTAAGGATTTTTATCATATTCAAATTTATGAAGGTTTTAGTATTATATTAATGAATTTTATTTAATTATATAATTATTCATCAGTTTATATGATAAAAATGAGATTGTTGTTTTGTGCTTTTAAATTTTAATGAATGCTTGATTGGTTAGGTAATTAGATAATTAGTTTTTTTTTTGCGGTCTTTTAGAAAGTATTTAAAGTGTAGTATTGAGTATGTAAGTTGTTCTGAAGAAATCTACATTGAGTAGATGAAAGCGCTTAACCTTTTGCTTATGTACTTCGCTCAATAAAGGATTTGGATACTGTGGATCATGGTGTTTCATTCAGGGGAGCTGCTTTTTCGATCGTTGGTTGTTTTATTGCTGGATTCCCTGGATGCATTCTTGTGAGTTAGTTGTTTTACCATGGATTCCATTGGGGATATCTCTCCCAATTTTTCGCCAGTAAGAAGGGATGAAGTTGACAAAATACACTCAGAACTTATAATTCTGAAAGGGGAAATCACCCGATTATTGGAACTTATGACACCGCCTACAACTAAGTTTAATACTGCATCAGATAACGTTGTGCCAGAGGGGATTACATCACCACGCTCTGATACCGGAAGTAGAAGCTCTGAAGACATACCTAATGGACAGAGAGCTCCAGAGAGTAAGCCTACACAGATAAACGCCGCCTCTTATAGGAACTTCACCTCCAGCCAAAAGATGGGACAGTTCAACTTGTCTACTATGTTTGGCGATGTTTCGGAGGACGTTTCTCTTTTTTCCGGAGCTAAACCTAAGTGTATACAACCCTCTAGGACATATTCCACAGCAGTTGGTTCAAAATCTGTGGTACAAAAAGATACAAGACAGCAAGGTAGACGTCAGTTATCGGATACAGACAATGGTATGTCTAACTATAATGTTTTTAATTTGGACAATTTTTTAAAAATGCCTTATGAATTCCGTACTGACGACTACAATAAGGATCATTTCCAAGTTAATAATACTAACAGCACATTAAAGGACATGGTTTATAACTTTGGAAAAAAACTTAATAACATTAAAGCCATACAGATGGACAATATGTATCTTAGAAAATGCATAGATTGTGGTATCATACCCATGGGGTTACGTTTTTTGAAACAACCCATGGGTGTGGAACTTAATGTGGCCAATATACGTATATGTAACAAAATGTTTGATGGTTTTGGCATACAGTTTATGGAATTTATTATATCTTGTAATGACAGCAAGTTATGTTTGTTATTGAAGGAGGTGGAAGAACTTGATACGTCTATAACAAGTGACTTGTATCCACAGTGGGAAAAATTACATGTTAAACAGTTCCACTATGCTGAAACCAATTGTAAAAAGATGTTCGATAGAAAATGTAAAAAGTTTTTTAGAGATACCAAATAATATCAGAATGCAACTGCGTACAAATGGAACAAAAAGGGATATGTAAGAACTGAGTACAGTAGCAATGCTAGGGGTGGGGAGGCAGACAATCATGAACAACATAGAGTGGATTTTTATAATACTGATTTTTTAGAGCAGGAACAGTATGGGAGGGGGAACCGCAAATGGGAAACTCTGTACCAGGGACAGAGGGAATGGAACAATTGGAAGCCGTACAGAAAACAATGACCAATACTGGAATTATGGTCACTGATGGGGTCGTGTATAGTATAGGGGATTTCAAAATTTACAACTATACAGAACATCCAGTAGATATTGAAATGTTTTCTACTTTTTCTAAATGTATGAAATATATACCTAGGAGAAAGTTTGACATAGTGGATACACTGGCTGAGTTTAAAAACTATATGAGGAAGCTCAATCTGGGTATATTTTTTCGGGAGTCTAACCCTGGAACCATGAATATGAGTGGTCTGAGGAGGAAAAGTACTTTTACCCCCCCCCCCATGTACAATACTCTTATCAATTTTGAAAAAGTAGTCAGTAAGAAAATTTATGAATTATATAAACATGTACAGAAAGACAGATGTAGAAGTAATTGGAGTTCTACTGACGAGGCTATTTTAACTACACTTTGTGATATTTACAATATCAGAATCATGACACCTGACAAAGGGGGAGGTGTAGTCTTGTTTGATATGGACACTTATATACAAAGAATATTTTATATTTTAAATACATCAGACCAATACGAGGTTTCCTCGCTAAATCAGATTAATATAGCCCATAGAAGGATTGACTTATATCTGGAAGAATTCTTATTGGATGAACGTATTACTCAGGATTTATACAACTTTTTAAAGGTTGAATACCCCACTTTAGCAACTATCACGGGGATACCCAAAGTACACAAAAACATTCATGATTCCCCATTTAGACCTATTATTTCTGGAAGTCGTAGCAAAACCTTCCCTTTTGGCAAGGTAGTTGATCAATGGTTAAAACATATTTATCCGAAGATATCACATTTAATCAAAGATTCTTGGGAATTTCTTGGGAAGTTCAAACATGAATTATGGAATATGGATTTACTTTTTGTTACAATTGATATAAAAGATTTATTTTCATGTATACCTAGGACGGAAGGTATGAATAGGTTTATTAACAGTCTGAACAAGCATAGTGGACTAGAATGGGATAAGATAGACCTCCTATCTGAATTTATGAACCTGGTTCTTGACCACAACTATATTTTTTTTGAAGGAGAGTACTATAAACAAATATCAGGGGTCGCTATGGGGGCAGCACGTGCCCCCATTTATGCAAATATGGTTCTCTTAGATTGGGAGGAGGAATACATCCTATATACACCATGGATGGAGCAAATGGCTTGTGTTGTCAGATATTTGGATGATTTATTTATTTTATGGACAGGAAAGGAGAAGAATCTGATACGATTTATAGAATATATTAATGGAACTACTTCCTATTTACAATTTACACATAATACTAGTAAGATAGGTATCAATTACTTAGATACATACATTTTTAGTGATGGAACTACTTTCCAGTCTAAGATATACAGGAAAGACACTTTCTGTAATGCCTATCTGGAATATTCAAGTAATCATCCATATAAGCAGAAAAAAAGTATACTGAAAGGGCAATGTATTAGGGCAGCTAGAATGACTTCCAGAAAGGATAACATGATTGAAGAAATGAAATTTATTGGCCAATTGTTTAGTCAAAGGGGCTATCCATCATCAATGGTTAAGGATGTCACTGAATATGTGACTAATGAAGGGGAAATAAATATCCACCCTTATTGGGGAGGGAATTTACACCACACAATCAGGTTAACAAAAAACAAATAGGAGATAATTATCAAAAGGCCTATATACTACAGTATGGACAATATGTGGGAGAAATCAGGAATATTCTGGAGACCAACTGGAATATACTAACTTGTGACAAAGGGATTTGTGATAAAATAGGAGATAAACCTACCTTCGTCTACAAAACAGGGATGAATTTAAAGAGAATGATCGAGGTTAAAACTAATAATCGTTATAATGATGGGAATAAAAGTATGACAGGGACCAAGCCATGTGGACACTGTAATCAATGCTCATTTATTTTACAGACTGACAGTCTGCATCTGGACAATAACATCAAAAGTAAAATATTTTTCAAAAAAGGAAACTGTCAGACCCAACATATAGTATATCTGGGAAAATGTATGTCTTGTCCTAGTTTTTATGTTGGGAAAACTGATAGACGGTTACGCAATAGAATATATGACCATACATACTGCATTAAGAAGAAGGACAAGAATAATGCATTATATAGGCACCTGGTAGAGAGTGAGGGTTGTAACTCTTTCAAATTTGCCATTCTAGGAACAGCCCTAGGGGGTGTGATATCAAATCTATCCTAGGGGAGAAAGAGATTCAATGGCAGATTAGACTGAATGCAGCTAGTCCACCAGGCATCAATGAGTATATTCCCACTAAACCTTTATTAAGAAATTAAACTATGGTATATGAATGAATTTATGTTGTTCGTTAGTCCTTTATGTATACATTTTATCAATTTAATATATAGGAATATATTATATTTATTAGTAAGGATTTTTATCATATTCAAATTTATGAAGGTTTTAGTATTATATTAATGATTTTTATTTAATTATACAATTATTCATCAGTTTATATGATAAAAATGAGATTGTTGTTTTGTGCTTTTAAATTTTAATGAATGCTTGATTGGTTAGGTAATTAGATAATTAGTTTTTTGGCAGTCTTTTAGAAAGTATTTAAAGTGTAGTATTGAGTATGTAAGTTGTTCTAAAGAAATCTACGTTGAGTAGATGAAAGCGCTT
Source organism: Protopterus annectens (assembly GCF_019279795.1). NCBI lineage: Eukaryota > Metazoa > Chordata > Ceratodontiformes > Protopteridae > Protopterus > Protopterus annectens. The sequence continues at coordinate 1,502,708,463 of NC_056741.1, forward strand.
AACCTATTGCTTATGTACTTTGCTCAATAAAGGATTTGGATACTGTGGTGGTGTTTCATTCAGGGGAGCTGCTTTTTCGATTGTTGGTTGTTTTATATATTTTGAATGATAATCTAAAAGATTTCCAAAATAAACAAGTATTTTCATTTATTCTAGTTTTTCTTTCCATATCATCTTTGTATTTTCTTGTTTCTCAAAGCTTATTCAAAGTACTTTTATCTTTGTCATATTAAATTGAATGCCTTCTACTGCACCTTCAAAATCTAATCTCTGATTGTTTTCTTCCTTTATAGAAAATCCAATTACCCGTATATCCTTGTGTAAATACTTTATTACTTTCCTTGTTCCTATCTTATCTTTAGCCACAAGAAGAATAAGATCTGCATAAGTTAACAAAATTGGCATACTTATTCCCTCATTAGAACTATAATTCATACATCCCATTTCTTCATTGCCATGTATTGAAACCACATTCATTATGAAAAAAAATATTATACCATTTAATGGACACCCTTGCCTTATACATTTATCAAGCAGTATATCTTCACTTAACCAATCATTTACTAATGCCATGACTATATTAAACCAATATGCTGTAATGCAAGCATTTTTATTTTTTTACTTATATGCTTCAAATATTTTCCATAAACATTATGCTGAATTGAATCAAAAGCTTTACTTAAATCACCTACGGTCATTTTAGCTTGGTTGTTTCTATATAATAAATCATCTACTAATTCCTTAATTATTAGTAACAAGTCTTGAACTTTTTCCTTTCATGATCTCTCTCTCTCTCTCTCTCTCTATATATATATATATATGTGTGTGTGTGTGTGTGTGTGTGTGTGTGTGTACCACTCATTTATAACTTTACATACTGTCTTTTGCATTTTTCTTTGAATAGTTTTCATAAAACATTATAGATCATGTTATTCAATATTATTGGTCTCCAATTCTTTATCTCACATTTGTCACTTTTGTTCCAAACAAACATCACTATAGCACAACATCATATTTTATAAACAAATCCTGTATAACCATTCATTTACTACCCTTATAAATAATTTTTTATGTAATTTCATATTTTATACATTCCATATTCTTTTCCATCAATACCTGCTGTAGATTCTAAATTAACTGCACATAATACATATTCTAATTCCTCTATCCCAGTTTTCTTTCTTAGTTCTTCATTATCTTTATCCAAAAAATTGCCTACTTTCCATTTCTTATTAGTTGTTATTCTTTGTCCTTTAAAAGCTGTCTTAATATATTATTTTACAATTTCCATAAGTTTATCTTATGTATTTTATATTATACATGATGTTGCTATCATATTTCTCATAACTCTATTATTCTCTTCAATTATTTTACTCAAACATGGAGCTATTTCTTGTTTTTTCCCCTGCAAAAATATATTTCCTTATACAATAAATATTATATTTTTATTTAATGCATATAACTCTTGTACTTTGTTAAAAAAGTTCATTTTTTTCTAAACTATCAATAATGTCATTGCTTATGATCTTATACTTTATTTTTCTATTTCTTATTTTTCTTTTTTCCCAAATTAAATAACTAATGTTATACTTCTATGTAAAGTTCAACCACCATTCAGACCAGTTCTTTAAACTTTATTTCATTTCTACATGATCCTGCCATACATCTAATATATCAGATTTCCTTTCATAGGTCCATAGGTTCATAGGTTCATACTAGGCTATCTGCCCTAGGGCATTTATAAGCCTAGCCAGAATGTGTTTGGCTTTCACCACCCATTTTAAATTTATTTTGCTATGCCCTTTTTCGAGGTTAGTATACTGTGCCTCTGTCTAACAGTGACACAGAAGTGATACCCGGGGTAAACCTACGATCTCCCATCCACTCATCAAGATTCCTCTTGAAGAGAGTCAATGAGGGACTCTGCCTAACCTGGACTGGGATTTTATTCCAGAATGAAGGGAGCCTCTGGGTTATGAATCTGGCCTTCCAGCATGTCCTATTTATTTCAGTGCTGAGGTTCAAGTCTCTCGAGCGCGTAACTCGATGGGATTTGGATTTTCTGAGGTGCGGCATGTCCATTAATTCCGGGTTGGACATGGCTTTATACATCAGGCACAGATCACCTCTGAACAAGCGGTATGCCACTGAGTAGAGCTGGAGTTTCTTTAACCGGGCAGCATATGGCATCTGTTTGAGCCCTTTGATCCTCTTGGTGAGGTACTTTTGGGGTCTTTCCAGTTGCTGCAGGTGTCTGGTAAGGTACATCCCAAAAGGGGCATTGTACTCAATTATGGGCCTGATGAGGGATGAGTAAAGAGGCACGATGACCTCCCTGACCTAGATGTGAATCCCTTCATGATTAGGTGGGCTATATAAAATGTTTTTCTAACCACTTTGGCCATGTGGTTGTCAAATGAGAGATTGCTATCAACTTGGGTCCCTAGGTCCCTAATTACTTCTTCTGTACTTAATGGATTACCACCTATGTGGTAATTTGTGGGCACTTTGTTTTTGCCAAAGGGGATGACTATACACTTTTTGGCATTTAGCTTGAGGCCATGGCTCTGGCACCAGTTGTCTGTTTCTATGAGGCCCTTTTGGAGGATGCTTGTGTCGGCTGGAGAGTCGATTATGGCACCCAGTTTGCAGTCATTTGCGAACTTGATCAGCCACAGTCCTTCCGTGTTGGCCTGTACCCCCGAGAAATATATGCCGAACAAGAGAGGTCCCAGGACTGAGCCTTGTGGGACACCACTTGTAACTGGTTTGGAGTCTGACATGGCTCCAGCAATTCTAACCATGTGGGTTCTGTCCTTAAGCCAGTTTGCAATCCATCTGGTGACATAGGGGTTTATATTTAAGCTGGTGAGCTTATCTATAATACCCGAGTGGGGTATTGTATCGAAGGCTTTTGTGAGGTCCAGGTAGGCTGAGTGGACCACCTTCCCCTCGTCAATGGCCTTGGTGACTGTTTCAAAGAAATCAACCAGGTTTAAGAGGCAGGATCTGCCCTTAACAAAGCCGATCTGGGTAGGATCCAGTGTCTGTAGGTCCCCAATACCTTTATTTATGAGGTCCATGATGATCCTTTCCATAGCTTTGCAGACCAAGCTATTCAGGCTTATGGGGCGATAGTTTCCAGGATCCGTTGAGGCACCACCTTTATGGAGAGGGACCACTGTTGCTGTACACCACTCTTTGGGCACATATCCTGTAGTAAGGCTGAGATTGAACAGTAGTTTTATGTTTGGGTTTAGCTCTTCTTGGAGTTATTGTAGGACGCAGCCTGGGACACCGTCTGGTCCCATTGATGCTGTGTTTTTTGCTTTGGAGAGGGCGGCTCTTACCTGAGCATCTGAGATGTCAGGGGGGCAGCACTCTGCTGGGATAGATATTTGCCCTTTTGGCGGGGAGGGGGGGGGGAGTTTGTGCTGAACCTGTCAGCTAGGATGTTGGCACTGTCTGTGGGTTCAGTGTATTTTTGTCATTTTGGACTAATTCTGAGCATATCTGGGAATTACCACCCAGGTTCCTAACATAACTAAAGAAAGCCTTGTGACTATCCTTAGTGTCCTGTGCAATTTTTCTCTCGAAGCTGGCCTTAGACAATTTTATGAGTGCCCGTAGTTTTTTGCTAATACTGATCAGTGATGCCTTCCCTTTTTGGGATTTTGCTCTATCATTTAGTAGCTTCCTCCTTCTATTGTATAGTTTATTTATGGCTGGGGTCCACCAGACAGGACGTCTGCCTTTGGAGGATTGGGTCTTGGTTTTATTTGGGATCGCATGATCCATGCATTCCTGAAGGTGTTCATAGAATGTGTTTATAAAGGATTCTGCGGTCTGGGCCGTATTTTCCACAGGCCCGGGGGCTTTGAAGGATTCCACCTCGGTTTTGAGGAGTGTGAAATTTGCTTTAGAGAAGTTTTTCACTGTGGTTTTTTGGGCAGGGGGTGGGGTTGGGATGTGAATATCCAGTGAGATTAGTTTATGGTCTGATCTTACCAGTGAGGGATACACTTCTGGTCTGGAGCATAGAGTCCCCATGTTGGTGATGATCAGGTCCAGTATGTTTTCCCCTCTTGTAGGAGTGGTAACAAGTTGTTCCATAGCATTTGAGTTTTTTAAATTCTGGGAACCTTTGGGCTAGGGTGTTGGAGCTAGAGTAATGCTCCCAGTCTATGTTTGGGTAGTTGAAGTCGCCCAATATAATGGTGTTTGGAGAGACCTTCATATTTTCTAGTGTTCTCAGAAAGGCCGAGTGGGGTTTCTGGGTTTGGGAGGGTGGTCTGTAGCAGGCTATAAACTGGAAGGCAGTTTTAGCCACTGTTAGTTGCACATGGATAGTCTCTGATGCTTCGTGCTTTGCCACCAACCTGGAGGAGTGGGTATCTTTGATGAATATCGATACTCCCCCTCCTTTTGTGGTTCGGTCCAAGTTTTGGGACCGAAAAGCATGGTATGAGGTATAACCTGGTAGTGCTGGGGTGCTCTCGGGAGTCCTGAACCAGGTTTCTGTTACTGCACAGATATCGATGTTCTCCATGCTAAGGAGAGTTTCGAGTGCATGCATCTTGAGGTTTAGACTTCTGGCGTTGAGTAGCATTACTCTTAGTTTCTTATCCCTTGTGATACCTACGGAGGTGGGTTTGTCTTTTGAGCCTTGCCTAAAAAAGGCACTATGGGGGTAGCAAGAGCCTTTGCCAATATCCGAAAGCCCAGGGGTGACAGGTGCAAGCCTTCCCTAGTGAAGCATCGTGGCTTGTAGAGCATATCATCCCAAGCTGACAAGCATTGGATCCCCTTTGAATGACACCAGTACTTAAGCCAATTGTTGAAATTGATCATCTTGTCTTCATATTGTGGCATCATTCTTGGTGAGGGTAAGATGCTACTCAAGGTCAGGGTCATACCGGCCTGGGCTACATGCTCAGAGAGCTCCTTTATGTCTCTTTTCATATAGTCCAGGGAGGTACGTCTCAGGTCATTCACACCAGCATGGACAATGACTGAGTCATATTTGTACTTGCCTTGGAGTGACCTGAGTGCTTGTGTTATGTGGCGGATCCTAGCGCCCGACAGGCTGCTCACCGTGACCCTCTCCTTGTTCAGCCTGGTGAGCGGGACGTCAGTGTGCCTGACGATAGAGTCACCTATTACAAGTGTATCAGGTGTGTTGTTTAGTCTTAAGGGCTGTGACTGTTCGGCACACTGGCTTTGTGAGATATGTGTTGCACGTGTTTTGTTTTGGGGTAGCGGTTGCTTGGGTGTCTGCTTTGGAGGTCTCTGCTGCTTAGGCAGATCTTTATTTAGAGCCTCCGAGTATGTTTTGTGTGATTATGTGTTTGGTTTGCTGTCGTGGTAGGTCTATGTGAGACTGGAATTGTAGTGAGTGTGGTTTCCTTCTCCTCCTGACTGGTTATGCCAGTACTGAGTTGAGAGGGCTTAGCCTCCAGTTTGGCTATATGGTTGCATCTCTCACATGTGTTGGAATTTGTTGGGAGGAGGAGAGGGTTGTCTGTGTACATGAGGCAGTTGTAACATTGCCTCAAGATTCCCAGATTCACCAGCTGGACCGGAGAGGAGATTGACAACTGACCTTTGGACATGCTAGAATAATATTGGGAATTCCTTCATAATTGAAAACAAGGGCCAGTGGGGAGTGAGGGTGTAGTGCTTTTAATTTTTAGTGCTGACTTATATAATTGCTTTAGCGAGCAAGTGCCAGGTAACTTAAGTGCAATGTGTTACAGGTAACTTAAATGCAAAAATGACAAACAGTAACTTTCTTTCAAGTAAAACAAGGAAATAAGTACAGTAAGCAATGCAGATATCACTAGTGATCCACATAAGTGCTGAGAAGCCGCGTATTAGGTGGAATTAGCTTTCTAGGGAAATAACAAGCAAACAAACAACAAGCATATAAACAAAGCTAGATTCAGCAGGCCTGGATCTAGTCTATGCTACAGCAAACAAGGTGTACCAATTTCAGTAAGATACAGTTCAAAACTTCGGGCACTATAAACCTTTAACCAGAAATTCCCAGCTCAGAAGGGCAGAGTCCAGCCTCTTCTCCCACAAGAGTGCAGACCACGAACCTTCTTAATGTAAATTAACTGGCCTGAAGCCCAAGTGCTTAAACCAGAACTAATACATTTTAAGAATAACAGACACTGGGCTTTCAGTCAGCAGTTCCCAACTTAGAAGGATGAAAGCTACCTGTCCTGCCAGCACAGTGCATGCCACAAACCTTCCTAATGTAAAATAACTGGCCTGAAAGCCCAAGTGCTTAAACCAGAATTAATACACTTTTAGAATAAAAGACACTGAGCCCTCAATCAGCAGTTCCCAACCTAGAAGGATGTAAGCTACCTGTTCTGCCACTACAGTGCAGACCACAAACCATCTCAGTGCAAAACAACTGGTCTGAAGCCCAAGTGTTTAAACCAAAAGGCTTAGAATGAGTTACACCAAGCAGTAATAAATACAACTGAGTACTTTTAAGATGATGCAAAAGTAAAATAAAGTAGGTAGAAACACAAGTACAGTAAAAGCAGATGCATTTTTTTTTCTGAACAAGTGCTGAGATCAAAGAAATAGATGTGAGTGCTGAAACTAGAAAACTGGCTAGTTATAAGAAAAAAAAAAACTAAGCTAGAAGGCTTCCTTCCAACACAGAAGGGCTTGGGGGCTCAGAAGCCTACAAATAGTCTATACCACTTAACAGGAAAGGCAGGAAACAAGCTTAATTTTTATTTTTTTCTGTTTCCCAGATGCTCTCTTTGCACACAGTAGGAGTGCCTGAAATCAGAATATGATCTCAGTGCACTCAGTTGAGAGAGCAAATGAGATGGGCCCAGAAGGAGTATCCAAACACAAATTTACAAGAGGGGCGGGCAGTTTCAAGGCCACTAAGATTAACACCAAAACAAAAACAGGGAGGGTGGGTGGGACTAACTGATGAGCAGAGTCACAATTTCCAGTTCAGTTAATATTCCTGCAACACACAGTTAAAATCAATTTAAATACTGTATTTTTTTAAAACAAAAAGTGCAGATAAAGGTACTTAAATTCTCTTATACGTCCAGTTGAATACAGCAAGTTCTTAGCCAGCCAAAGCTGAGGTTTTTAAGCAGAAAATATTTCACACTGTACCACTTAAATAGGCAAGGACAGGAAATCAAAGAATGTGTCTACCCCCACACCTGTAATTACTAGCAAATAACATAATTCAGCAAACACTGACTAACATCCAGTTCAGTTAATATCCCTGCAGCACACAGTTAAAATCAATTTAAATACTGTATTTTTTTGAAAAAAAAAAGTGCAGATAAAGGTACTTAAATCCTCTTATATGTCCAGTTGAATACAGCAAGTTCTTAACCGGCCAAAGCTGAGGTTTTTAAGCAGAAAATATTTCACACTGTACCACTTAAATAGGCAAGGACAGGAAATCAAAGAATGTGGCTACCCACACACCTGTAATTACTAGCAAATAACAAAATTCAGCAAACACTGACTAACTTCCAGTTCAGTTAATATTCCTGCAACACACAGTTAAAATCAATTTAAATACTGTATTTTTTGAAAAAAAAAAGTGCAGATAAAGGTACTTAAATTCTCTTATACGTCCAGTTGAATACAGCAAGTTCTCAGCCGGCCAAAGCTGAGGTTTTTAAACAGATAATATTTCACACTGTACTACTTAAATATGCAAGGACAGGAAATCAAAGAATGCAGCAACCCCACACCTGTAATTACTAGCAAATAACAAAATTCAGCAAACACTGACTAACTTCCAGTTCAGTTAATATTCCTGCAACACACAGTTAAAATCAATTTAAATACTGTATTTAAAAAAAAAAAAACTGCAGATAAAGGTACTTAAATTCTCTTATACGTCCAGTTGAATACAGCAAGCTCTTAGCCGGCCAAAGCTGAGGTTTTTAAGCAGAAAATATTTCACACTGTACCACTTAAATAGGCAATGACAGGAAATCAAAGAATGTGGCTACCCCCACACCTGTAATTACTAGCAAATAACAAAATTCAGCAAACACTGACTAACTTCCTGTTCAGTTAATATTCCTGCAACACACAGTTAAAATCAATTTAAATACTGTATTTTTTTGAAAAAAAAAGTGCAGATAAAGGTACTTAAATTCTCTTATACGTCCAGTTAAATACAGCAAGTTCTTAGCCGGCCAAAGCTGAGGTTTTTAAGCAGAAAATATTTCACACTGTACCACTTAAATAGGCAAGTACAGGAAATCAAAGAATGTGGCTACCCCCACACCCATAATTACTAGCAAGTAACAAAATTCAGCAAACACTGACTAACTTCCAGTTCAGTTAATATTCCTGCAACACACAGTTAAAATCAATTTAAATGCTGTATTTTTTTGAAAAAAAAAGTGCAGATAAAGGTACTTAAATTCTCTTATACGTACAGTTGAATACAGCAAGTTCTTAGCCGGCCAAAGCTGAGGTTTTTAAGCAGAAAATATTTCACACTGTACCACTTAAATAGGCAAGGACAGGAAATCAAAGAATGTGGCTACCCCCACACCTGTAATTACTCACAAATAACAAAATTCAGCAAACACTGACTAACTTACAGTTCAGTTAATATTCCTGCAACACACAGTTAAAATCAATTTAAATACTGTATTTTTTTGAAAAAAAGTGCAGATAAAGGTACTTAAATTCTCTTATATGTCCAGTTGAATACAGCAAGTTCTTAGCCGGCCAAAGCTGAGGTTTTTAAGCAGAAAATATTTCACACTGTACCACTTAAATATGCAAGGACAGGAAATCAAAGAATGTGGCTACCCCCACACCTGTAATTACTAGCAAATAACAAAATTCAGCAAACACTAACTTCCAGTTCAGTTAATATTCCTGCAACACACAGTTAAAATCAATTTAAATACTGTATTTTTTTGAAAAAAATAAAGTGCAGATAAAGGTACTTAAATTCTCTTATACGTCCAGTTGAATACAGCAAGTTCTTAGCCGGCCAAAGCTGAGGTTTTTTTCACCTCATTTATTTTTTTTTAAACCCTTCCCTATTCATAGATACTCTGAATTTCCTTTTAACACAATCCAAATTACCCTGTGATCTGAAAAAACTGTCAACACTCCCTCTTCTACTATTACTAAACCTAATGAAATTAAAAAAAATCTATATAGATTTTTTCTCCTCTACCCTATGTCCATGTATTTTTCTCTCAAATTCTTAAGTCTCCATATTTTGTAATGTCCCATACTGACTTAACATCATACACTGTCTTTCTTTTTCTGCAGTCTTAAATTTCAATTAAAATCTGCTACTACAATTATTTCCCTATTTATTACAACCTATTGAATAATGTTTCTAAACATGTCTTCTCTCTCTCTTTTTGTCACGTATACATAAATTGATGCAATTATTCTAAAAAAATATTTTTTCCATTTGAAGCCAAGAACTTTTCCTCTATCCACTATAATAAGTATGATATCCAACATTTTTATTGTATTTTTAAATAGAATAATTATCTCCAAGCAAGTCTGTCTACATTCCAAATGACATTTTTTTCACCATCACACTTCTTTTTGACATCTCTCTTCTTGTGCTAGCAATCTAATGCCTTCTAATATAATAATATCACTTTTCTGTTTTTTAAACTATTCCAAAATCACTATTCTTCTTAATAATGTTTAAAACTATTAAAATTTAATACTCAGACTTTACAGTTAATATTATTTAACATTTCCCTTTTTTTCTCTTTTTACACCCTTGTATACTTTTTTCTTTTTCTCTCTCACACACTTTTACCAATATAAGTCCTCTTTTGCCTAACTAGATTCCATTTCAAATCCTCACTGTCACTCAACCCTGACTCTTCTTCCTCAGTTTTCTCTATATCAAGTCCTTTTTGAGATGCTTGCTGTCTGTTAATCATACTTGATTTTTCCTGTTTAATTTGCTTATCACCTTTTGTAAATGAGGTTTGCACTATGTTTCATAGAAAACTAGTACAGCTCATTTATGGCATGAATATTGTCTAGTTTGTTGTTAATGCTGTTAATGTTAGGACCACCAATTTTAAGACAGAAGAATGTGAAGATGAGTAGAATGGAGGAAGTATTTTGGATGTTGGGGCAGGATTAAATTCCTGCCTCTTTAGAAAATAGAAACAAAACTCAGGTTACATAAGCTACTGAGAAAATATGAAGAGATGCCTAGACAATAATTTGTTAATAAAACTACTTTTTAAAGGTATCAGTATTTGGAGATGTGTAAATTAAAAGCTATATGGAGAGATTGTGGAGAAGATGTTGAGGTGACAAGTTGAAGAATTTGTTGGAGGCCAATGTTTAGGTGGATAATAGAGTAATGTACGTTAGTGAGCAGGAGATTGATTTTTTTTTTCTGTGGCTAATGACATATTAGATAGGAGAAGGCTTAATATATACGTATTAAGAAACTATCTTGATAATGAGAACATTTTTTTATGGTAGGGTTAATGGAGATTAGTATTAATTAAAAAAAGAGAAGGATTATACTGTTGAAGGGTAAGAGCAGGAGATATCTCATCAATGACTAATCAACCAAGCATACTCATTAAAATTTGCAAGTTGGACCTTTACTGGTGTAAACTTATTATTGCCATCCTAGACATGTTGGTCCCCATAATTTCATCTGATATTGTTTTTCTCCTTGTGTTCTGTTTTTTTTTTTTTTTCAACTGCTTTGAAAGTGGCTTTTGTTACCCCAGTCCTCAACAAACCACTTCTGTGCCCAAATGTTTATGACAACTTCTGGCCATTTTGAACTTTCCTTTTTAGGTACAGTGAGAAACTTGTCTGTGTGTAGCTTGATTCCTATCTATGGTCATGTACTCATGAAATTATATCAGTCTGGCTTTCACTCATGCCATAGGACTGAGGCCATTCTTTGTAACCAGAAATATATGGTTTATTTTCCCAATAGCAGCTTGCATCATGCAGAGGATGGACTTTGAGGGAAATTTCATAAAGCCCTAACCTCTTCCCTGGTCACTGACATGGGCAATTTCATCACAAGAGCTTAATATGCCCTCCCTCTGTGCCTGTAAGTTCTCCTGAATGCACAGTGGTGTGTTTCCATCACTAGGTTGGAGTGCAAAACCCACATCCTCTTAGTATATTGTCCCCTGTTCTTTTGCAAGCTTCCACTTGAATGGAAGAAAAAAGGCTGACAAAAAACACACCATCAGGATGGGTTACCATCAACTTGCTGCTCAGCTTCCTCCCCCTCTCATCCTGGCTCTTACAGCACCCAAGACTGTAGCTGTTCTGAGGTCATCTATGGCTTTATCCTTCCATTCCAAAGAACTGGACATTCATAAGTGATACTTTAACTGTCTTGGTATTATATGTGAGTAATTTATCTATTTAGGTAAAGCTCTTACTGTAGAGTTTACTTCTGCTGCCTGCATAATTGACAACTGAACATTTTAAAGAAGAATATTTACACCCTAGCTATGGGAACATTACATTAATGGAATATTTGGTGAAACACAGGAGGTATTTATGGAAAGCAAAAGTTGTTAATATGAACTAATTAATTAACTAAATTTCTCTGAATGTATTTAGACAATTATGATATATGAAATAGGAATTAAGAAAAGAAGAATTACATGAAGCTGTTGTTAAGAGAAAGAGAATTAGATGAAATATATTTATGAAATAGTCCACTGTTAAGAAAAGAGGGATTTTTAATAAAATATTTGTACAGTAATTGATCACTTGTTATACAGCAATGACTGTACTTGACCTCTAATTTAGGTTTTAAAAGTTTATATGAGTACATTATGCTTAGACTCAGGTGTAATTGTAAAACTATTTTTCTCTGAAATAAAGTATTTTTCTTTAGTGTAAATAATATACCTTCAGAAGTGCTTGTAAAATTACCATGTATACTATGTGATAAACTTGAGTGTTTTTCTTTTTTGCTGAGTATTAAATGGTAAACTATGTGAGTTTGGATCTATGGTGGTTATCATTATTACTAAACACTGTTTCATTGTCTTTATTAATGTATTTTCTAAAACTGGATCTTTATTTCATAATGTATGAAATGACAATTTTACATAAAGGCAGTCATCATCAATGCTATTTACACAATTTCTTTGTTTCTTTTGTTATACAAAAACAGCATTACTCTAATGTTCTTGTAAGAAGGTAGTGGATCTGTCAGTAAAGTATTTATTTGGTAAAAGTAAAGCAATTTTGACACACACACACACATATATATATATATATATGTGTGTGTGTGTTTTGTGGAATTTAAATGAGATCATGATTCTTACTTCATCTTAAATTATTTTTTAAATTTATTGTACCTATGGATTTTATTTTTTCTGCGGTGGTGGTGCTGTGGTAGCGTTGTCGCCTCACAGTTAGACGTTGCCAGTTCTATTCTCAGTTAGAGCGTCTTCTGTGTGGCGACATGTGTGAATGGGCATTCCTTCATTGAAGGTTGTGCGTTAGGCTCGGCAAGCCAGCACGTAAAACTCTACTGCCAATCATTGCTGGACCGGAGTTCCGCTGTGGCAACCCCTAACCGGGAAAAGCCGAAAGACACACAAACAATGGATTTTATTTTTACTGGGATTATATATTTTTCCTAAAGGTAATTCAGTGAATGTCTATCAGCATTTCAAGTATAATCTCACATTTAATAGGAAATATAAACTAGTACTCATTATTTTAAAGTAATAATTTCTTGAATGAGTAAAAGTTATTAACACTGTGTTTCACATAATAAAAAGAAAGTTTCAGAGAAGAGAAGATATCTCATTGAATTCAAATTCTTTCGAATATTGGTAAAGTTAATTTACAAAGATACATGGATTTATAAAACCATTTACTAGATTTCCTAAAGCACAGATAATGGAGTTTACAAGAAAATTATATTCTTGAGAAAATATTATACAATGCCTTTTTCAAAGTCAGGGAAAAAATACTTGGCTGAACATTTAAGCTTATAACATTATTACTTGTGAAATAAAAGAATGTCTAAATAGAACAAGAGCAGCAGTATGAATAAACTACAATAAAATATGTTTTAAAATTGAAATGAAATATACTATGAAATGAGTAGTAATATATGAATTAGTACCATCTGAAAAGAGATGATATTGTAATTGTATACTATAATCACATTTTAAATTAAAGCAGTAAAGTTACAGTATTAGGCAATACAGTACATTAAGTAGAAAGACGAGGATGCATTACTTAATACTGTAATACAGGTGCACAGGAAGGAAGCTCAACAGAATATCTGAAATTAAAATGTATGCAGTATTATAAACTAAAGTATCAGTCTGGAGAATATTCAAGAGGCAGAAGTTAATGGACTTACTTCATATCAAATTGTCTGTATTAGGCCTGGATCTAAAGGTAAGGGCGTGCCTATGTGCACTCTTTTGTTAAATCTACATTATAATACAGCAGTCAGTTGTCTGAAATAATTTCAATATCATTCTGTGTGGACAAGGACAGTTCTGAGACCGTTGGCTTGTACAAGAAGTGCTTTTATAAGCTACAAAGAGTTCTAAGTCTTTTCAGAAGAATCAATTAAATGTTGGCATATCGCAAATGCTTCAAAACCAGGTAACCTAAACTTTTGGATATTTCATGTGACTCATTTATCTTAGTAGAACCAAAAGATGTTGTAATTCTTAATACTACAAATATGTTATTTTTAAATCAATTAGCAAATTTAACAACATTGGTGATGACATCCTTTGCTCAGGGGAAGTATGAGTTGATGAGGCCCATATAACTACTTTTTCCAAATTCAGACCATAAATGTGTAACTTATTAACTTCTACATCAACCAACTAGGTTAATTTAGCCAATGTATTATGCAAAGAATACAATGCCATAAACAATGATTTTTCTCAATGAAACTGATATGAACTAATGAGGAATACAGGTATAAGTAAGAAACACAATATATTCTACTCAAAACTTGACTGAGTTAGAACAGTGTTATGTGCTCCTCATGGGTAAAAAAAAAGTATTTTCAGAAGAATCAATTAAATGTTCACACATTACAAATAATTCAGTAAAAATAATCCTTCATAATGCAACAAACATCTGCTTAAGCAATCAAGAAGGAAAAGATGTTGGATTAACATGAACACATTTTCTATAGATAGCAACAAACACATATACAAAACCAGTGAGTCTGTGTTATAGAAAGCTATAAAAAAATCTAAGAGGAAGATAGGGTCTACATTCAGCCATCGAATGGAACTTCCATCGAATGGCTGAACTTCGAACCCTTTCCATTGAACATTCAGTCAGAGAATGTTCATTTCATCGATGGGGAAATTAACTAGTTGGGCACCACTTCCTCATATGCCCTTTTCCCCACTGTAGTGCAGTCTTTGAGTTGGTACATATAGTTGGGGGGGGGGGGCATGGGAGGCAAAGCCTCCACCTGGGTGGATTTGAAATACTGTGGTGGGGTACACAAAGAAGTGGTGGCCGACTAGTTACTTTCCCCTGTCAATGAAATGAACATTCGCTGAATGAATGTTTGATGGATAGGGTTCGATGTTCAGCCATTTGATGGAAGTTCCATTCGATGACTGAACATAGACCCAATATTGTATAGTCTGTGTTTTATCCTTAATTGTATAGTCTGTGCTTTATCCTTAAATGTGTAATTCTTCATTCCAGTTAACAGACTCCAAAGTGCTTTTGCATTTATTTATTTATAAAATATTGTAACTGGATATATAAACAAGCTGAAAGAAGACAAGTTGCTGAGGAGCTAACCAAAATAGAGGTATCCTCAGCCTTTACAGTCTCTTACACTTCCTCTATCACAACCAGGATTAATTGAGCCAGCTGTTGGCCTCACATTTAAATACTGTCCGTGACAGATTATTCCACTGTTGTGCCAAACATTTTATGACATAGTACTGTCCTAAGAAATATTTCACTGGAAAGATGGCAGCTTCTTCCCTTGAGTCTGCTTCATCATAGACCCACAGATTACTGATGGCCTTTACCAAAGGCTGGTTATGCTGTGTTATAAGACCCAGAGCCAGTTATCATAAGCTATACCTTACTAATAGAACTGCAGTCTCCTAAACTATACAGCTTTGAATTTTTACCTTAAATCTTAGCTGTCATCTACCTGCCATATTAGCTTTCCTCACAACTTGAAGAAGGCTGTCTAAATAATTTTTTGTTCACTTTTTATCTCATGCTCCCCTGTGCACATAATACCACCATCTCATGTGGTGTACCAACGTGGTCATTCCTCAAGGAGTGAGAGACCAATAGCCTATTCTTTCTCCTAGTTCCAAGGGGTTAGTGCCAAGAGATGTGCCATTTTTCAGATTGTGGTCTAATTTTCTATTAGGCCCTAACTTTCCTTCTGTGTATTCCTAGTTGATACTTCAAGAAAGTTGCAGAATGGGCCTTAATGGAGAAGGGCACTTGCCTTTTTGAATGGTGTTTATGTATGTGCATGTGTGTGTGTGTGTGTGTGTGTGTGTGTGTGTGTGTGTGTGTGTGTGTGTATGTGGGGGGGGGGCACGTGCATTTGTGGATAGATAGATGTACACACACACATATGCATTTGAATGCAATTTGGCATGTGTTTTATTCCACATATTCTTCTTTTATACACAAACACTTTTAGAAATTTCCAAAAATAAGAATATTGATGATTAATGGATCAAATGCCTATTGGGTATGTATGAATGGTGTCCAAATATGATATCATTGAGGGATTAGAGAATCTTGTATTAATCCATTCCTACACTCATACACTACTGCTTCAATGCATTTCAAAGAAGCAACCTAACCATGTCAGTCTTTGTGCAACTTTTGCAGATGGTGTTAATTTTATGATCTACACATACAAGGACACAAATCCCAGAAGTGGAATCCCAGTATCATTTCAAGTGCAGAAAAACAACATTACTTATCACATGTGCTGCATTGAACAAAATGGTATCAAGACGCTTCAGTTCAAGGTAATGAGAAAACAATACTGGTCAAGGAATTAATCTAGGTGACCAATGAATAATGTTATCTGTACTTTATTGGGTAACTGCCCATATGCTTAGAAGAGAGCTAAGTTCATAACTTTAACACTTTTGGCTTTTAGCAGTCATACTCCTGGTACTTTTTAATGAGAAAAAGGCAAACAACAACAGCTGATTTATCTTAGTGAATTTTTTTTTAACAACACCACAAGGAAATAAATATTTCACAGTTTACCTGCAAAACATTAAGACTATCATGTTTTGACTCATCAGATGCCACTTTCTCTGACTTATTCTTTGAATTCACAGCAGTTAAAGCTTTGAAAATTATGTTCCATTCACATGCCAGCAACACATTTTTGCTGTACATTTGTGATTATAAATTCATTTTTGTTACCCGCGTTTGCTAATGTATATACAACATGAGTCATTTTAGTTGATACTGACATCACTGTATACCAGAGGTTCTATATTAGATCATCAAAATCTACTTACCTCAAACCTGTATTCATCAACACCAAAACAGCAAAACACACTTCAGCAAATATCGAAAATTTTACTAGGGTAAGTAATCACTTGGCCACTACAACACCACAACACACATCACACTAAATCAAACCCACCAAAGTGGGGTGATTGGCCTCCAAACCATGCAATGTGAAGGGCTACACCCCCCCACTTACCCTAACTATATATACCAACTCTGAGATTGCACTATGGTGGGGAAAAGGGAAAAGTTGTGGTGTTGACCGATTGCTTCCTTATCCTAGGAAAGTTTTCTTTGTTTGTGGGAATGAATTTCGCTGTTTCAGTGTCGAATACAGATTCGAGGTAAGTAGATTTTGATTATCTAATATAGATCCATATCAGATTCTGAGTTTGACCTCCAAACAAAGATACTTCACAGGTTGAAATACTAAGGCAAATTGGATTCTAATTAACTAGCTGTACTACACTTTCACACAAATGCTTAGCAATGCAACCGAAGTCTCTCAATTTTGTCATTGCTTTAAAAATTATTATTTATTTATTCCTGTTTTCTCTAACATGCATTTGCAAGTGTTCTGCTTTTTCCTTTTATTGTGATTTTGGAGTGAAAACCCAGCTGATTGTAGACTATAGTTTTTCACTAATGTCATTTTCACCTTCTGGAGACAATAACAGTTTTTAGGAATGCACATGGGCTATGGTTGTGACGCCAGTGATTTAATCTGTAAGCCCTTTGGTGTTTATTATGAACAATGGAATAGATGCTTTCCCCAGCATTGGACAACTCTACTTATGGAAGCAGATTTTCTTACTCACAATGCATTCCTTCTTGTAGCAAACAGAGTTCATTCTTATATTATGACTATAAACTCTTCACAAGTATTGTGGATGTGAGGCTAACACTAATGGTTCCTGACTTGATTAACATAAATCAGTGTGGATTTGTTTGTGGCAGCGGACATTGGATAATTTAATAAAAACTCTAATGCTCACAAAGAATGGCTTCCCTCTGATCATCATCAGAAAAAAAAAGCATTCTGTAGAGTGAACTGGAATTTTTTTTTGGAAGTGTTGGAGGCCTTTGCCTTCACTTCAGGTTTAACCCATTGGTTAAAAAAATCTATATAATTACAGGGGCTAAAGAAAATTGTTTGGAATTTATCTTAATACCTTTTCATCTGGGATAAGCACCGGGAAAGATTGTTCATTATCCCTGCTTCAATTTGCCCCATATCTAAAACCTCTGGTAAGACATACATGACCTCATTGAGAGGCTATAAGCTGGCAGGTGAAGAGGTTAAAGGGAAACCTAATCTCCTTATTTCTTGATTTTCCCCCTACTTCATCAGCATCCCTTTCTACTTTGAATTATCGTTTTCTGCTTGTGTTATGTATATTAGCTTTAGCCGTGTAGCTATAAAAATATCCCTTCAAATCAGATAATTCTATACCACCTTGTTCTACTGGAAGGATCAGCTTATCCCACTTAACCATTGCCCTCTCTTCCTCCCAGATATAATGCTTCCACTCTTTATTAATTACTGTCCACAACTTCTCCTCTGGTTGGTAAAAATATGTTTGTCCTGTATATAAAACTATAAACATTTTCATTGCTTGTATATTTTTACTGATATCTATAAACAAGAGCTTTCATTTTCTCAGTTTTTTATTGTCTTTTGTTTAATTTCTCCCCACATATCCTTAGCTGCCACAACAGAATATTTTTTTAACTCATACTCCTAAATACGTCTTTTTATAATGTCCACATAAATATGTGTACTGCTTAACCAATTAATGTCTAGCTTCATATTTTATAGCTATAGCCTTTGTCTTATCTTCATTAATTTTATATCCCAAAAGGACTTGAAACCATCTCACAATGTTTCACAACACTGAGATGTCCATTTCTGGTTTTAGCAGGTACAAAATAATACCACCTGCAAATAAAGCCAACTTTTCTTGATTACCATACCAATTATAGGCTTGAATTTCTGAGTCCCTTATTTTCTTTGCTTATGGCTCTAAAAATAACACAAATAACAAAAAGGAAAGAGGACACTCCTTGCCTGGTTCCTCTGTTCAGACACAACGTATCAGAGAGGAACCCTCCCACTTTAACTTTGCTTCTGACCCCTCATATAGCCTCAAAATTAACCTTATTATTGTACCAGAGAATGCAAATGCTTCCAGTCCCCTACTCAAAAAATCCCGGCTAACTTTGTCAAATGTTTTCATTGCATCAAAACTCACCAACAACAGCAGTATTTTCTTTGATTCTGCTTCCCTGTGGATCATCATTGTTCTATTAATGTTGTCAAATGTTTGCCTCCCCTTCACAAAATCACATTGACCCATATCTATCAATTTTGGCAACACCTTTGCAATTATTTTAGCTATTAGAGACATAAGCACTTTATAAACATGATTTAAAATTGAAATGGGCCAATATGAAGCTGTCTGATTTTTTTTACTGTCATTATATATAGTACAGCGACCACATTTTTCTACCAGGATGTTGGTGCTTCCCCTCCATTTAAAATACTGATCTTTATTACTTTTTTCCTCATAGACCCCAAACCTCAAAAGGAATAGTATGGATTGCTGGAGACGTTCCTGCAGATTGATGATATGTCACTATTTCTATCTCATCTCCTCCTATCTCAACTGTTAATTGTTGAGCCTCATCAACCTCTAACCTTGATAAACTTAAGTCTTCCATAAATATTACCATTTGTGCTCTTTCTTGAGTTCTACATTTCTCTACTTTATACAAATTTTAATAACATTTCTGAAATATATTCTCTACAAGATCACTGGTTATTTTAATTGTCATAGGCTCCCTAAGTTTGGCAACAACTCTTTCTACTTTCTGTTGCCTAAGTCATTGTGCTGAAAGTTTTTGTGCTCTGAAGTTATTATCAAAAAATAGTTGTTTAACAGCAGTCATACTAAACTCATGCATTATTTAGGCACGCCTTTATTTTCTCGTTAGCACTCTGCAATTGTTCTTCTGTGAGATTCCCTTGTTCTATAATACTATACACTTTGTCAGCCCCTATAAATAATTCTTGCTACTTCTTAACCATATCTCTTTTTATTTTATTTGTACCGTATTTTTAAACTTCACGTTTTGTATCACACTAACTATAACTTCTGAAGAAATTTCTATCTTCCCTAATAACTTGTAAATAGCTTCCATTCCCCATTCCAGTATCTCATTTTTACTTCCTTGCCCTGCATTTTTATCTTGGTTGTTACTGACGCATGATCTGAAATAGTTATTGGATGTGCGCTGGACCTTTCAATTAAATGCACATGTGAAATATCATTTCTGTCAAGTCTAGCCCAGTTATTATACCTTGGGGAATAATATGCAAATTCTCTCAGAGTTCCTACTACTGAATTTGCATATTCCATAATAAATATTTTAATAAATGTCTTCAGAAATCTACCCTGTTTTGTTATATTTTCCCTTCAAGGACCCACAGATACATCATCTCTGTTGCAAATCAAGTTCCAGTCCCCACCTACAAGTAAAATTCCCTGCTGAAAGCAAATTATTTCTCCCCAGATTTTCTTAAGCTCCATAATGCAGTTTTACATGGAATATAAATATATGTCAACATAATCCTCCTCCTTTGCCAGCAGGCCCTTACTACCACAAATCTACCATTGTTATCTTTTTTCCTCTAGCAATTAAATTATTTCCCTTTTCCTTTGACCCTGAGATTTCACTGAACATCCATCCAGAAATTCTTTATCAAATTCACATGGTTACTTCTTTCCAAATGTGTCTCCTGTAGCATTACTATTTGCACTCTGCATTTTTTTTGTATAATTCAATACCCTTACATTTTTGTCTATACCTGTGAGACAATTCACATTCTAAATATGGATAATATATCCATTATGATAAGAAGTTATTATTTCTACCTATCATATATGACTGCTTTTTTAAATGTCTATTCCAGCTTTGATCACCCATTAATGTTTGACAGGTTGATCCTTTGTACAGTAATTTCTTGTCATTTCCAGATAAACATATGTCACATATTGCAACACATTTTGTTTTAAAGAAACCCCTCAAAAATACACTGGCAGAACATCATTACAATCTATTAAGTTAAAACAAGCACACAGAAATGTGTACATCCTTAAATAATGTAGTTTAACCCTCCTGGTAGTAACAATTATCCCAAATTGACATCTACACCCACAATCATTACCTAACCTAAGATTAAGTTTATCCATGCTAAGGCACACGATGCAACCTGTGCTTCTACTTACAGTAATTGCTGAGTCTCCTCCCAGATGTGAAAAACAGCTTGTATGCTTTCAAAAAACATTAACATTTATCTTTAAGAAAATGTGCACTATCTTTAAATAAAACTAAATTATGCACTGTTCTAGTAAATGTATTGAAGTATTTAGGTTCCAGGAAAACTTCTGTTATATACTTCCAATAATTTCAACTTTATTTTTACTAAGCTGCTTGCCTTGTGTCTTTTAATGTTATATTTCTCTCAGCAAACAATGTCCAGAACTCTCAAGATTTACTGCCTTCATCTGTAGTCATCTTGTCTCCACAGAAACATAACAACAGACTGTACAGCTGCACTCAGCTGCAGAATTCTCAACTCACTTTAAACATAACCATTTAGTTGCTAAAGGAAAAATATTCATTATAGTCACATTGTTATCTTATTTTTAAATCCCACTTGCTTTCATAAAAAATATTATTAGATTAAGCCAATGGTATTAATCCAGACATTCATCTATGCAAAAGTAAGGAAAACAAAATTCCACCTCTACGTGTATTATAATCAGTGCACTTTTATACCTCATCCCCCCAACAGCCCAAATTATAGCCCATTAACTTAAACATGGTTTTGTTCAGGATTTCTTCTCTTTTCACATTGTAATATCTGCATTTCTTAAAAGCAAAAAAGTAGCATCTTTATCATGTACAACAATCAATACAAATGCTTTACTAAATTACATACAATTTATATTATGAAAAGTTTTATACAAACACTGTTAAGAATGAAAAATGTTTTACTTACAGTTAGTCTCTTTTTCATTTTTAGTGTCTGTCTAAACATTAATGACATGAAGTAGGTTATACACTATTCAGTTCCTCCACAAGTTTAACAAAGTCAACAAAAGTCTGATCTTTCTCAGTCACTTTTTCTTGTAAAGCCATATTTCATAAATGTGATCAATGCTTTATAATGTCATATTTATTCACTACTTGCTGTTTTTCTGGTCTTCTTTATGTTCATTTCCATCTCTCAGCCCTAGACTCTGGTTCAATTCCAAGGTGCTTCCAATTCTTCTAGTTAACTCTGTGATTTTTTTCTGTCTCTTGAATATTTTCCTTGGAAACACTGAAAAAGATTTCACTGGCAAAGTCTCTTTATAAACTTTATTATCAGATGTATGAGAAGTAGAGTACCCTTCTATTTGATGTCTCACTTTTTGTTGTGTAAACCTTTCTATTTCCTCCTTATCATGTTCTACGTGAAAAATGACTTTGTTCCTCTGGAAAAAAAATATTCAGAAGATAGCTGGATTCAGCAGTATGAATCCCATACCTGCCTCTCAACATTCCCTGATAGCTGGATAAATTTGCTTCTCTTTTGTCTAGTGTACAGTGAATCATCATTTTCCACAAACACTCTACTTTCCCCAGTTTTTAATACTTTGCCATTCTGCTATAGTTTTGTCAGGGTCAGCTCTTTCTGCTGGTAGGAATGCATCTTTATTAATACCAAGCTTGCCTGCTTTCTCATGGCCAGGTTTGGATAGGGTTACCACCTGTCCCACTTTGTGAGGGACAGTCCCTCTTTGGGCAGTTGTGTCCTGACAAAAAATTGTAAAAATGGCAAATGTCCTAAGATTTTAGGACAAAATTATTTCCTATATTTAATGTAATAGTTGCATAAAACAGTTATTCTGTATCTAAAATACCTAAATGTTATAAGAAACAGAATAAGCAACTAAAATGCTACAAGAATAAGCTTTTATTTAGGCAAAAAAGTTAAGTTCTAACCTTTGTACTGACCGTGGGTATGTGTCGGCCTGTGAAATCTGATGTTTGTACCAAAAATGTCCCACTTTGGCCATTTGAAAAGGTGGCAACCCTAGGTTTGGAGCATGCACATGATGTGCCCTTTCAATTAACAAATCCTGCTGGGGAATACTAGTCCAATTGCTTGTTTGTACTTGCATAAATGTAATACAATCTGTTCCTTCTAGTTTCACTGGAACAGCAGAACAGCTTCTTGAACTTTCTCATACTTAGCCAGCATTTTCTTCATTTTGGCCTCTGATTTTTGCAGTTTTATCAGTTCCTCTGAATAGCTGTGTAAAGTTTTTTTTTCCATATTTTCCAGACTTTTGTTATTTGAGTTGATGTGTTTCATTTATTTTTTCCAATATCTTTAAAAGTCTTTCATTTATTTTAATCAGCTCTGAGCACATTTGACTTATTTTCCTCTAAATTACAGGAAGCCATATCTTGTAACAAAGCTGGAACTTGAACTGCTTTTTGTTGAACAGCTGCAGGATTCTTCCCAGTCAGTGTTTTCTTTTCTCCCTTTATAGCATATTTTCTTTTAGGCTGTCTAAGTTTCTTCTTTATTGGCATCCAGGCAGTGTACATACTAGCCAGTAAGTGAATTTTACTAAAACTAGCAAAATTACTAGCTCTTATTTTTCAGTTTCTTTTTTCACCCTGGGAGAGTTGAAATTAAGCTATTGATCAGTATACAGCCCTCTTGGAAGTTGTGACTACAATATTATATAATAAAATCAGAAATAGATATTGATATTCATATCAGAGTCAAATTAAGGTTAATTAAGGTTAGCATGCCGTTATAAATGGACCAACTCTACTATGTGCAAAATATTCAGTTTTAAGCAAAAATGTAGTCGTCAGTTTTCTTCAAAATGGGAAATAAAAAGCTATTAAAATCACAGTGCTGTGACTTTAAGCCTGAAATATATGTATTTTTCAATAAAAAATAATTTTTCATATATTGATAATGTCATACTGCATTAAATGTTTTTCTTCCATTAAAATTAAGATGCAGCTATTCATTTGCCTTTAAATTACCCTGCTATCATTAATTTCATGAGAATTTGTCATAATGTATTTTGCAATGAAGGCCTTCATATTTAAGAACCATCATAGCCAAATCAGTTACTAGAATTTAGACATCCTTCTTGAAAATGGTTATTAGGAGATTAATTATGAACAATAACATTTTCTTTCCTATCTGCTGCTATATTTTACTTAAGTGCACCTTATCAATAAAAGCTAACCATAACCCTTCCCCTGCCTATATCCCTAGTCCTACACTTTACCTTAGAACAGCCTTTCCTTTAATTCTACCATAGTACAAGACAGCTCACACACACACACACACACACACACACACACACACACACACACACACACACACACACACACACACACACACACACACACACTACTACATCTATCCCTTAACTTAGCCCTTACTCTAACCCTAATTCTTTAATACAAGCACTCATAGGTTCTTAGGTTCATAGATGTTTACTAGGATAATGGTCTAGCCATGCATTCCAAATCTCTGACAAGTTCTGATACCCTTGATAAGTGTAAGCATGGGCCTAGGAGATGAACCATTTACAGGTTACCTGTGTCCATTAGAGACATAGGTGCCAAACCAGGGATGAATTTCTGGTTTCCCATCCAATTGTCCAAGTTGCACTTGAATTGGGTTAGGGAGGAACTCTGCTTCCCCTGGACAGGGTAGTCTCTGGGATACATACCTATCTCTCCAACAGGTTCTGTTTATATCACAGGCAAGGTTTAA
This sequence comes from Protopterus annectens, assembly GCF_019279795.1. Taxonomy (NCBI): domain Eukaryota; kingdom Metazoa; phylum Chordata; order Ceratodontiformes; family Protopteridae; genus Protopterus; species Protopterus annectens. Next base: position 1,502,732,857 of record NC_056741.1, read on the forward strand.
GTCTTTAGAATGGGTAATTCTGGTATTGTTCATTTTGTGGGTATGCAGGAGGTCCACCAGAGTGATGTCTGACAATGCCCTGTAGGCCAGGCATAGATTGCCCCTCAAAAGCCTATAGGAGACAGAATACAGTGACAGGGCCTTGAGGTGGTCTGCATAGGACATATTACTTACACCCTATATTCTTTTAGTAAGGAACCTCTGTGGATTTTCCAGTTGTTGGATATGTCTGGTTAAGTACTTACCAAAGGGGGAATTGTACTCAATGCCAAATACAGTGGAACAATGACTTCCTTGGGCATAGATGCCATACCTTTGTTTATAAGTTGCACAACATCGAATGATTTCCTCACCATTGTAGACATGTGATGATCAAAGGCTAGATTACTATCTATGTATGTCCCCAACTCCATGATTACTGAGTCAATTCTAAGGGGTGTGTTGTCAATATGATAGTTATCAGGGGTGGATGACTTCCCAAAGGATACTATTATGCATTTCTTTGCATTCAGTTTTAGTCCATGGCTCTGGTACCAGTTGTTTGTCTGTGTCAGCCCCTCCTGGAAAACATTTGCGTCAGTGTGAGATTCAATGACAGCTCCTAATTTGCAATCATCTGCAAACTTAGTCAGCCAGAGACCACTGACATTGGCCTTGACTTCTGAGAAGTAAATGCCAAAAAGGAGCGGTCCAAGGACTGATCCCTGAGGGACTCCACTTGTGACTGGCCTCTTTACAGAGGTGGACTCCCCAATTCTAACTTCCTGGGTCCTGTCTATGAGCCAGTTGGCTATCCACTGGGTGACATATTAGTTAGTACCTAACCTCTTGAGTTTGTCAATAATGCCTGAGTGGGGTATTGTGTCAAATGCCTTGGTCAGGTCAAGGTAGGCCGTGTGAACTATTTTGCCCTCATCCATTGCTTTGGTGACCTTCTCAAAGAAGTCTGTCTAGTTGAGGTGACATGATCTGCCCTTCATGAAACCAAACTGGGTTGGTTCCAGTGTCTGGAGGTTTACTATACCTCTATTGATCATCTCCATGATAATTCTTTCCATGTCTTTACATATAAGACTAGTGAGACTAATGGGTCTGTAGTTTCCAGTGTCTGCAGATCGCCCACCTTTGTGCAGAGGGATGACTGTTGCCTTTCTCCATTCATGAGACATGACACCTGTTTGGAGGCTACAGTTAAATAGTAATTCCAGAGGCCCTGAAAGGTCATGTTTCATGCTATTTAGAAGGCATCCTGGGATATTGTATGGGCCTGTTGATGCAGTGTTCTTGGTCTTAGAGAGAGCATTATGAACCTGTTCCCTAGTGATAGTAGGGGGAGTTATATTTGAAGATATTTCCTGAATGAAGATTGAGGGGATGAGAAGAGTAAAGCTGGAGCTTCATTTATCAGCCAGGAGGTTTGCTATATCTTCTGACTCAATATAGGTGGCTCCATTTACAATGAGCTCTGAACACAATTGTGTATTGCCTTTGAGGTTGCAGACATAGCTAAAGAATGATTTGTGGTTGTGCTTGGCCTGGGAGGCCAAACCTTCCTCAAATTTGGCTTTGGTAGACTTTATTTGTTCTCTGAGCTGTTTGTTTAGTTTGATGAGAGTGCTTTTATCCTGCTGGGTGCTGCACCTCCTAATTTTTGCCATGACTTTCTTCCTCCTGTTATATAGCCAATTGAGTTTCTGATTCCACCAGGGTGGCTTGTTTTATGAGGTAGTTCTGTACTTCTTCCTGGTGGGTACACCTGCCTCCATGCAGCTATTAACATGCTTGTACAGGGTTTCTGTGAACAGCTCTGTGTAGGCAGAAGAGTTCCCAGGGTTTATGGGGCCTTGAAATTTTGCCAGGTTCTCACTTAATAGCAGGAGGTTAGCCTTAGAATAGGTCCTGAATATTCCAGATTTAGCTGGGGGTCCAGGTTTTATTTTTACTTCAAAGGAGACCATTTTGTGGTCTGACCTTACCAGGTAAGGCATTACAGTAGGAGTTATGCAGCAGTCTCCCATATTAGTAAGGACCAGATCCAGTATGGTTGCACCCCTGGCTGGTGTACTATCTAGTCCAGGGAATTTGTGTTTACAAAATCCAGGAATCTATGTACCTGTGCATTTGGTGTCGTTTAGGATTCCCACTTAATAGTGGGGTAATTAAATTCACCCATGAATATGGTATTGAGATGGATGGTTAGTATTTCTAATAAACTTAGATACATGGTATAGATTTCCTGGGTCATAGCTGGGGATCTATAGCTTGCAAGGAAGTGGTATTGGATTTTACCTATGGTGATTTGAACATGGAGCAGCTCGGGTGCATTGTCCTGTTTGACCAGCCTTGAAGTATATTTATTTTTGATGTAAATAGAGACACCTCCACCTTTAGTCCCTGCCTGTGAAGTAGCTGGCCTAAATGTGTGGAAGGCATTATAACCTTGCACTGTTGGTGTGCTTTCCATGGCTTTAAACCATGTCTCAGTGACTGCACAGACATCAGCATTCTGAATGGTAAAGAGAGTTTCTAGGGAGTGGATTTTTGTTTAGACTCCTAGCATTGAGCATTATTACCTTTAGATTTTCTTGGTTTTGATTTGTTTTGTTGGCAGTGCTTTCAGTTTGGCATTGCCTAAAAAAAGGGCAACATGGGAGAAGATAATGTTTTAGCTAATATTCAAAAGCCTAGAGGGGAGAGGAGCAGACCATCCCTGGCAAAGCAGCATGGTCTATTGACCATCTCCTTCCATGCTGAAGAATATTGCATCCCCTTAAAATGACTCCAGAAACTAAGCCAGTTATTAAAGTCAGTCATCTTTTGTTTGTGTTGTGGCATCATCCTTGCAGAAGTTAAAGCGCTGCTCAGTGTTAGGCTAATACCAACCTGAGACACATATTCCAAGAGCTCCATGCTCTATTCATATAGTCTAGTCCTACAACTCATCAACATACTGAGCCCTTATTCTATCATAGGCCCTCATAAAGTTGAGAGCCCACTCACACACACACAAACAAAAACACACAATTACACAGACACACACGCACACACACACACACACACACACACAACACTAAATTGATACCTTAACTTAGTCCTTACTCTAACCCTAATCCTCTAACACTAGCACAAGCACTCCTACAACCCATCACCATACTGAGCCCTTATTCTATCAAAGGCACACACACACACACACACACACACACACACACACACACACACACACACACACACACACACACACACAAAAACGCTACATTTATCCCTTAATTTAGTCCTTACTCTAACCCTAATCCTCTAACACTAGCACAAGCACTCCTACAACTCATCACCATACTGAGCCCTTATTCTATCATAGGCCCACACAAAGTTGCGAGCACACTCACACACACACAAACAAAAACACACACACACACACACACACACACACACACGCACACACACACACACACACACACGCACACGCACACATACACATGCACACACACACATCACTAAATCTATCCCTTAACTTAACCATTACTCCAACCCCAATCCTCTAACATTAGCTCAAGCTCTCCTACAATCCATCCCCTTACTGAGCCCTTCTTCTATGATAGGCCAACATGCAGTTGATAGCACACTCACACACACACACACACACACACACACACACACACACACACACACACACACGCAAACAAAAACACAGAATTACACAGACACACACACGTGCGCGCACACACACACACACACACACACACACACACACACACACACACACACACACACACACGCACACACACACACACACACACACACACACACACACACACACACACACATACACACACCACTAAATCCATCCATTAACTTGCTCCTTACTCTAACCCTAATCCACTAACACTAGCACAAGCTTTCCTACAACCCATTCCCTTATTGAGCCTTTATTCTATCAAAGGCCCACACATACAAACAAAAACACAGAATTGCACACACATACATACACACACACACACACACACACACACACACACACACACACACACACACACACACACACACACACACAAAGCAAAACACACAGTTACACACACACGCAGCTGCACACCACACACACACACACACACACACGCGCACACACACACAAACATATACAGACGCCTACTTCCACTAATGCCAAAACATTCATAATATTCAAAAGTTTTGGCATTAACGATAAGTCCTGGCACTTACCTCCAAAATCTTGTGCATTCAGCAAATGTACATTTGACAAATTCAGTCCGTATATCACAAGTTTGGCCAAATGTTCATTTGTCCAAATGCATATGTGTGTGTGTGTGTGTGTGTGTGTGTGTGTGTGTGTGTGTGTGTGTGTCTGCGTATATACATATATATATATATATATATATATATATATATATATATATATATATATGTATATATATATATGGGTCTCTATCAGTTTATTGAAAACTTTTTTCATTGAACACCTTTTCATCGAACCACTTTTCAGGGAACTGTTAAATCAGCAAAACTTTTTCCTAGGGAAAGGAGATAGGTGACTGATGTTGCACATTTTCTCTTTTCCCCAATGTAGTGCAATCTGGGAATTGGTATTTATAATTAGTGGGGTATGCAGGTGCATCCACCCTCATTGGGTGGTGTGGGGCCGAAGCCCCCCACATTGGTTTGTTTAAAATTATGTAGTTTTTGATATGATTGCTCTGGTGACCAAGTAGCTTTTTTTCCATGTAAAAGTTTCACTGATTTGACAATTCACTGAAATGTGGTTCCATGAATAGGGTTTGATGGAAAGGCATTCAACGAAGAGGTTTTTTTTATATATATATGTGTGTGTGTGTGTGTGTGTGTGTGTGTGTGTGTGTGTGTGTGTGTGTGTGTGTGTGTATGTGTACATATATATATATATGTGTGTGTGTGTGTGTGTGTGTGTGTGTGTGTGTGTGTGTGTGTGTATAGGCAAGCCTATAGGTTATCCATTAATATTGAGGGAAAAAGCAAGACACTGACTGCAGTGTTTTATTTTTAAGTTTTCTATCCTGCAGTGTGACCATGGAATTGGGATATAAAAGGCTGTGCATTTTTTTTCCTGTTTTCATAGTTTTTCATGTTATGGATACTGATGTTTTAAAAATGGTGAAACATGTCAACATGACTCAGTGAAACATAAGACAGTAGAACATAGGAAAATCATATATATATCTACTGCACAAGTATTCCTGTCCTTAAACTATTTTAAAAACTTCCATATTTTTATTGAAGTAATTATGCTATCTAACTTGTAGTCATCAACATTGTTGGCTATTCTTTATCAATTTATTACTGACCTATCTGAGAGAAATAGGCCAAACAGAAGTGGCCCTAGTACAGAGGTCCATCTGACACCACTGGTAATCCCCATAAGGATAGAAATGTAGGTTTTACATGTTGTGCCTTGTTGTCGCCTTTGGTTTTACTCATTTAATTATATATATGGACTGATATTTAATTGTTTGAATTTGTCAATTATTATTATCCAAGGTCAAGAAAACCAGTATGTTTAGTCAGCCAGTTAGTACACACTGTTGTTACCTCTTCAAGCAAAAACACATTATTCAAAACACAAGAGGACTCTTTAAATCCATTCTGTTGCATATCTAACAAGAAGTAGATCTCTTGTGTCATTTTGGGTAAGCTTTAGTTCTGTGATTCATTTGCCATCAGTAACATTCTTCCCTACTTTTTATCTTTCTTCTCTTTTCCTATTTCTCCGTCTTCCATTTGACTACTTTTACATTCAGTTTCTAGTCCTTCCTCTACCCTTCTCCTTCATCTTCCATATTAATAGTATACTCTCCTTTTTATACATTCTTAACATTCGAAGCCTTTATTAACCATATTGTTCTTTGCTGGAGTTACACATTTAAGTGTTGTAACAGTATACATTGTATATGTTGCTTTGACTTAATGCATCTCTGCTATTACTTTTGTATACAGTACTATTACTTGCTGTCCCTGTTTTCAAGTTAGATTATTTGCATGTGAACAGATGTTTTCTATATTGAAAAAACTGTATGTGCATTCACCAATAACTATATACTGTTGTATCCTATAACCGTGTATCTAACTTTACTTTGCCATGTTTTCACATTTTCTTATTGGTTTTGTATAAATTAACTATATCGTGCATCATTACAGTTTTCATATGTCAAATATCTCTGTGTATATTTTGCTCTGCAGTGTTTCTAGCTTGTATGCTTTTCACTGTTATTTCACTGGGGCTTTTCTTCCTGTGTTTTCGATGAAAATATGATCTACTCAGCTGATAATTTCCAGGTAGCAAGTACAAACAAATATAGTGAATGGTTGAGTAAATATATCAATAAACATATATCAGTAAATGCATAAATTAATGTCTCATTCCAATATGAAACATATTATCACATTTCTTTAATGTAGAAGATTAAGGATGTGAGTTGCTTCCTGTGGTCCATGGTTTGATTCCCTCAGCCTCCTATATGACTGAATAAGTCACCTAACCAGACAGTATTCTGGGGCTAATTCTAGAAAAGTTTCAAGAGGATTAGTGCTTTCCACCAATTAACAAATATAATTAAAAAAAAGAACTGATAAAGAGATTATACTTTATTTAGATAAGTTACAAATGCTGCTCCAAGTGTTGGACAGCTGCCCAAAATTAATTAGCAAACCACAATTTCAAACAATTTGTTGAAAATCACAGTTTTTAAAGAAGGCAGATTGAAATGGGGATTATTCCTTATTGCCCTGGTGCTATGACACACGAGCTGATTATATTTAGAAGGATGCTGCAGGGACACAACTCTCTACATGACAGTTTGAGAGGTCTGCCAATATGAAAATATTTTTTTAAACTTTTGATGACATGAAATTTTTAACAAGCTGATTCACTCAAACCTTTTGGCATATGGCTTTCTGGAAATATAGGTAGGGTGATATCCATTTCCACCATTCTATGGCTGACCTTTAAAACTGGTTACTTGTGTCTGACTGCTCCCACTTTTTACATTGTTTTGAACATCTTTACTAGCAGTACGCACCATGTTTTAATCTCCAAATCAGATATGTTTAGCTGTACTCAGTGGCCTAATTTGTTTTGTTAAAACTGATCTAGTTACCTTGACATTACTTCCTGACTCCTGTATTCAAAGAATGTCTGTAGATGTCACAAATATCAAAAGGAAATCAATGTGAGCTTCCGAAAAAGTTAAAGTGGTATGCAAAGAGACTATAGAATCATACAGAATCATAAAAAAAAGAGAGATTAATATAAGCAAAGTCTGAATTATATTTTGCACTCCTAAAGTTAGATTAAAACAAAGAAGAAGCACTGTGTGACAAAAAAAATGGACAGCTAAGTTGACCTGACCATTAAGGAAGACCTCAGATAGCATGGAGTTATCTGTCAACATAAATTAATGCTTTGTACTTATGTTAAATTATGTTTAACATATGTACAAAGCATTAATTTATGCTGACAGATGTTAGGCCGCGGTAGTGTAGTGGTTAGCGTTGTCGCCTTACAGCAAGAGGTTCTCCCGTTCAATTCTCGGCTGGAGCGCCTTCTGTGTGGAGTCTGCATTTCCTCCCCGTGGTCGAGTGATGTATAAAGACATGCAGATAGGTACGTGCTTGAAAGGGTGTGCCTTCTTTGAAGGTTAGGCATCGGGCTGGCAACTCAGTGCCATAAAAATCCACTGCCAATCATTAGCGGAACAGAGTTCTGCTGTGGCAACCCCTAACCAGGAAAAGCCGAAAGACATTACTTTTTACTTATAATAAATTATGTTGTAAGGAAATATCTGACAAAATATAATAATTGTACTTAATGAAATTACTGAATCTACATATTGAATATGTAATAATTAGTAAATACAATTTTACAGCATGTTGCTAATTCAAGTAACTCCATATGAACTGCAGACGCAAAAGTCCTTGGGTTCATTATGGTTGCTGAGAAGAGCACTCTTGGCAAACATAAAAGACATAAACAACACTAGGTTCATTAAGTTTACCCATACCTTGACATAGGAATAGGGCTCATTTTTCTTAAAGTATTAGAAACAATAAATATTTGGAGAAATTCAAAAAGATAGAGACTAAGAGCAACTGTGATCTCCACCCTCATGTTGGGTAAGTGGATGATTGTCACTCCTCTCCCGCTTTCTTTATGTCAGCCTCTTTAACTGTCAGACTACTAGTAGGGTTCTAGTCATCTAATGCAAAAGTCAGGGTTTTATCCCTCTTTATCAGGGATGGTGAGCCATGTAGTATATAGTTCTTAACACAGTGGATGGAGGAATTCATTTATTTTTTTCATCATTCTCTGATTACCTGCTTAATCTAATTCAGGGCAATGGCAGCCTGTCTTGTACTCAGTAATAAAAGACATGAGAGACTGGCCCATTTGCTGTACTGGTCCATCATATTACACGTAGGCACACCTGATGGCAAGTGTTAAGGCATGCGTTAATGCTATAAATGGAAGTATTTTGTCTTCTTCCTTGAGGGGAAAACAGGGTTTTAATGAATCAATGTACAGAGGCCTTGTGACTTCCAAAGATGTAAATAATACATAGTTAGCCTTCTTTAATTAATTTATAGACAAACTGCAGTATATTTGCAATAAATGAGAAAAGCTGGAAGTAACAGTCAACATTGTACAAATGGAGCTTTGAATTAATAAAACTGGAAGAGCAGCAGAAATTTCATAAAAAGCAGTTAATTGAAATAAATAACACAGACACCAAAGAACATGATCTTGGTTTAGTGAAAGACAGAATGATGGAAGTACCTGACAGTCTGCATTATATAATAAAATGACTGAGTATGAATTATGTATGAGCAGGAAAAGTCTCCAGATCTTGGGAGTACCTGAAATGTTGGGCAATAAAATTGGTTTGGATAATGTACTATAAAAGATATACAATGCTGTTCTTATTTCAAACGATAAGATATGAACTGATCTAGACCATTTTCGCTGAGCTACACATTTTTTAAATAAGAACAAATATAAGATAAATTTAGGCCCATTATTGTGAAATTCATGAGGAATAAGGATAAAGACTAAATTCTGTCTGCAACTATTAAAAATAAGAGAACATTGTTGGATGTTGCTTCTTTTTTTATTTGTTTCTGACTTACCATCTGAAGTAGTTAAGCAGCAGAAGTCCTTCTCATTCATGACAACAACTATAGCAAAAACAAGTTAAGTTCTTTTTCTTGTTTTCTGCTAAAGTTAAACTGATTTGGAAGCCCACCTCTTTTGCTTTTGACAATGAAAAAGAAGCCAGAAGAGAACTTACAGTGCTTGGAATTTTGTAGCTCTTTGCCCTCAGGAAAACTTGCTAGACCCTTCCTTTTTGGGACTATGGACATATTTACATTTAAACTAGTTTTATATTTGCTCTTGGATTTTTTTTATTTTCTTCTCTTAGTTTTCCTTTCTTTTTGTCATGGGTGTAGTGGAAAGAATCTATTCTATTTGGGATGTTCCACAGCAATAAGGTATGCAATTAATTTTGCTGTTTTATATGAGTATTAAAGTCATGTCTAAAAATATTAATGATGCACACAAATTTTCTCTAAACTTAAGAAAGTTAAAATCTTCATTAAAATGTGTTCATTTTTATTACAAGAAACTTACATAAGTAACAGTAAATGTTTGTATTTATCAATGAACTAAGAATGGATTAAAAATCTATAATAATTAAGATTCATCAAGGTCAGTGGGTGTAGCTATATTAATTAAAACTACATGTATTAGTGATGTTATTGAACATTATTTTGTCATTAAAGGTTATGGGATTGCTGTTTCTATAAAATTCAATTTAAGAATAATCATGTTGTTGCCAGTATATGGCCCTTTCAAGGCATATCAGCTTTTTTAGATCATGTTTCTGACATTTTTCAGAAGTTTAACATTGTCTCCACCATTACAGGTAAGAGTAAGGAATGCTACCTTAAACTCTGAACCCAATCAAACTTTTTTTACCTAAGAAACAAACAGTTCAAATTTTATATGGTAAACTATTACATAATTTTTATGTCAAGTAGAGTTACTGGATGTTAGGAGAGTTAGAGATCTCACAGTGAAACAATTTACATATATCATGAAAGCTGTTAAATTATGCTCTATAACTTACTTCTTAACTTCTCAAGATATGCTTTTAGGAACTACTATTTGGGAATAACATATGTCCAATATCTGATCACAATGCCATTTCCTTTTGCTGGTTAGGTGGTACATCTCCTAAAACTCATCTGAATATTAGAAGAATGTTGGCAGATTGGTTTGCAACTTTTGATTTTAATGAGGTCTTTAGTGGACTAATAAGATAATATTGGATAACCAATAATGAATTGTGTAACTTTACAGATTTAAATGAGATGCCTTTATGGCTAACATTTCAGGTCAAATAATTAAAATCAGTATGTATTTTGCATAAAGTTTACAACTTAAAATCCATTCATGAACTGGATTATTTTTGAGTAGACATAATTGAATAGTGGTGCTAAATTATGAGATGTACTGTATAAGGGAAAATACATATTGCAGAAAGGAAAATTTATGAGTGTACTGTTAAATTTCAGATCAATCCACAGTTTAAGAATACTTACTTATATAATAATAAGACTGGAAAACTGCTGGCCTCCCAATGCAGGAAATCTGTAACTCATAATACAAAAACATATATATGAACATAACATTGGTATTTATTTATTTATGTATGTGTGCATGTTTTTATTTATTTATTTATTTATGTATTTGTTTACTTATTTATTTTATTTTACATTTGTTGACCAGGAAAGTCAAACAGGATGCATGTCCATTTTCAGTGGAGGCCCGGGGAGAAAAATTCCGCAGTTAAATTTTAAGGAAAATATAAGGTGTATGCAGAAGCATTCAAATTTACATAGTACCAAACTTAACATTGACTAGTAACATAGCATTGAAGCTTAAGATCTAACATATTTACATAGACCGAATACATCTTTTACAGTTTTAGGTTGACGCATTACATAATGGTGAACATTGTTAGTAGGAGTTACATTTTTTTGCTTTTTACAGTTGACTTGTGAGCAAGTTAGCCACAGTATAGAGTATAGCAACAAACAGAACAAAGATTAGACACAGTAGGGAGTATCGTAGCAGGAGAAGAGACAGAGATGGGAAACTGGATAACAGGTTAAGTAAGAAAAGCAAAAGGAGTAAGTTGCTTAAGTATAGAGTAAGAGTAGAGATGTAAAGAGAAAAGTGTAGTGGATAGATAACAGAGTGTCCTAGCAGTGACATATGGGTATTGACTAAATGGTTAGAATTAGAGGTGGAACTGGAAGGGAGATAGAGAAGTTGCATTATTTTGATAATGAAGCTGAAGTCAGAGGGCAAGAGTAAGGGGAGAGGGTGAGGGTGGGGGGGGGGTCAGCCAGGTGGAGAACATGTGCATATCCATGTGTGCTTTAGGTGTTCTTTCAGGAGTCTTTTAAATGTAATCTTTGAGCCTGCTGAGGTAACAGAAGTAGGTATGGTGTTCCAAATTTTGCTTATGCAGTTACGGAAGAGGGAGTCCCCTGCTGTGTTGTTGGTCTTAGTGACCTTGAGTAATTTTTTATCGTTAGAGCGAAGCTGTCTAGTTTTAGCTTGTAGTTCTAGTAGATTGGCCAGAGCTGGAGTGTTGTCTGGGCAAAAGAAAGTTGATGATAATTTAGGAGATTAGGTTACTGATACACAAAATATGCACAATGCTTTGTTTAGACATTCTACTAAGTGTGTAAGTTTTAAGTGTTTCAGTTTTGCTATAATTGAGCTTGTTGAATATAACTTATATGGTGGCAACTGGGAGAATAGAACTGACTATACAAAATTACTTTGGCAATCAAAACAGAATGTCACTTGTCCACCAGGTATTAATAATTTTGATTCTATTCTGCGCGTGCTTAGGCAGAAGTCCACCAAGTTGTAATAGTAAAAAAATAGGCAGCCATTTGTTTTAGAGTAATTTTTTATCCATACATGTTTACTATGAATTTTAATTCAACATGAACATTTTTCCAAGTTGTCATTCTGGCTATGGCCTGACTTCTAACATCTAATTAGTTTTACAATGCATCCTTTTTTTGGGGTGCCTATATATTGCTAAGGGGATGAACCTGGTGATGAAAGTATTTTTATGTATACACACATGTATATTTGTTTTTAACATACATTAGCTCTTAATAATTTTTTTATTTTTTATGTTTCATATTGGTAGTAATGAATTGTTTGAGTAAGATGCTTTGGTTATCTCCTTTAACATTGTTTTAGTTTGTTATATTGTTATTTAATTATTATAGTACTAACACTTTAAAGATTTTGGGAGATGCCATTGGTTCTTCACTGGCACATGACCATTGCTTTTTTTTAATCTTTGACTTTTGTAAGAAAATTAGATCTGATGATGTCCTGCTGTATTTGAGGGATGAAAGTGTAGTATTAGGCTTAACTCTGTGTATTTATTCTTTTGTGCTATAGCACTGTGTTTGAATTAAATTTAATTTTTATTTTCCCCGCCTTGGTGTTTTTTTGGTTTCAGACCATTTATCCATTTTAGTGCATTTTTTTTGTGGATTACTAGAATTCCTTTTACACCTGAAGTCTTATTACTTGACTTGTTGGATGACTTACTGAAGAATCTATGTGATAGGATCACTTTAACAACAGCAGTAACAAAAATATTCATTTTAAATATCTGAAAAGAATCACCATTGCTACAAGTAGATATGAATGAATGGAACTCGTTATTTAAGTTATTTGCTCAAGCATTTAGTGTATAAATATTTGATTGTTATATTATTTAGTATATTAACACTTAAATTCATTGATTTTCTTTGTTTTTCTTTTTGTTTTTTTTCCTTATTTGGGCATTTTTTATTTCTGTCCTTGTTTTCTTTTCTTTTTTTTTTTGTTATAATATTTTTCTGTGTTATGAATATGTACATAATTTATGATGAACAATAATGATAAAAACAGAAGAATCAGCACCAGTAAATTTGGCACTTTCCTACAAAAGAGTGGCTTGATCTCTGCAAGTGGGAATAGCTGCCTTTAGTTGAGATGTTTAATTCTTGGCTGGAGTGCCTTCTGTGTGGAGTCTGCATGTTCTCCCTGTGGTCGAGTAAATATTTAAGGACATGCAGGTAGGTGCACATGAGTGTGCGTGTGCCTTCTGTGAAGCTTGGGTGCTGGGCTGGCAACTTAACACCATAAAAACACCACTGCCAAGCAATCTGTGGACCAGTGATTCGGTATGGTGACTCCTAATTGGGAAAAGCCGAAAGACATTGCTAATGGAGATGTTTAAGAGCCTCATGGAATTACCCTGAATAAGGTTTCATGTCTTAAATTTGAAACACATGTGTATCATTAATAATTTAATCAAATGAAAAAACACTGTCAGCAAATTTTCTTTTTGTGGGTCTGTAGTGATTAGCTGTCTGTGGGCTATTTTCTTTTCATCAGGGTTATGTTTCCTTGACATTAGTATATTTAAGTGAGGGAGCGTGACAGGGCTTCAGGGCCTGTGGGTTTGGCCTGTACAAAAACAGCTTTTAGATGTGGCTTTGATTTCTTGAAATTTTGCTTATTTTTTACCCAGTTGAAACTCCAGGTAGTTCTAACAGATGAAAATCTAGATAGCTGAAACCTGGGAAAACATAGGGGAAGCACCTGAGGGACTTGTTCATTTGTAACAGCAAGGCAAAGCATGAGAAAGGCAAGCAACACTGGGCAGAATTCATAGTCTTACAAGTGCTGACCCAGTCTATGGTGATAAAGTTGAGTCCTTGGATGATGTTTTCAGTTTATCAGTCACTATATGACCCCATTATTACATATGGCCACAAACTGTATGTACCATTTGACAGAGTGAAGCTGCAGGTAGAAGTGATGGAATTGTCATTTCTCCATTGGGTCATTCGGCTTACTCTCCATGACTGGTTGAAAAGTTGAATAACCTAGGAGTGTTTTAGAATGGACCCAAAGTGATTTCAAATTGCGTGGACCAACTAAAATAATATGGATATATTCTAGGAATATACTATGGGTTGCATCAACTGGAACTGTTCTGGGCATGGCCCACTGGCAGGATGCCCCAGGGCAGACTCAAGATATGCTGCAGAGATAATATATCATAGCAGGATGCCCAAGGTCAGCCTAAGGATATGTTGGAGGGATTACAGTTATTAATTCATCTAGGAAAATTTTAATTGCACCCCAATGCAAACTGGAATATAACACAGCAGAAAACAACCATCCGACAGAATTCACGCTGACTTCAGCAAATATAATTCACCATTTTTTTTATTTATTTATTTTTTTATAATTCACCATTTATACTGGTACCTTGACCTTTCCCCTTCAAGGAATACTATAAGTATAAAACCCATCTCCTTTTATACATACCCGGTACCTAAACAATTATCCAATCACATCATAATTTAGTGATAAATAACAATCATATCTTTAAAGTGAGTTCATATAAATACACTATATAAATACATAAATGTCTCACCAACTTTGAAGAGAACTAACTTTAAAGAAAACTAAATCTATGCTAGAAATGTTGCAATATAACTTATACCATTGATTAAATAACCACAATATAAAATATTATATATACCTGAACTTGTATATAGCATTAATAATATAAACACTTATATTAATAAACCAAAATTTGCTTGATCTATAAAGTCATATTGCTATCAAAGTTCATACGCCTAGGGTATAATGTATGATAATTTAATATCATCCTATATTCTAGCTTATTAAGTTCACTTCTAAAATTTCTTGAAATAATATTGGGTCGCGCCAATACACTGAAAAACAACCCCACCCCCCACTGAGCTACTGTGTTTAGATATGAAATGAGTAGCTACTGGACTTTCTAAATTGTTTCTTCTGATGTCCCCAAGATGTACTAAAATACAAACCTTGACTTTTGTAGTAGTCTGTCCTATATACCAACAAGTGCCTGTGCAGTCACATCCAATGATGTAAATTACCCCACATGAATTGCAGTCAAAAATCTCTTTGGCAAAGTAAAATTTCCCATTAATATTCATGCCAAGCAGGTTTTTAACATGCCATGCAGTTTCCACATCTACGTGTGCCAACCCTGCTTCTGTCTGTAATATTGTGAACCCCCTTATTAAGAAATTCCTTTAAATTATTATACCTGCCATATGAAAATGTAATATGTCTAGGAAATAATGGTCCTGCCATAACATCTTCAATTACTACATGCCAAACCTGCCTAACCATATTTTCCAAAATAGAAGAAAAATTAGAAAACCTGGTAACAAAAAATAAATTTTCTTCCACATTTTCAGTTTGATTCATAATCTTTCATGCACTTCAGAAAGAAAACCTTCTTGAAAATGCTTTTCATAAGTATTATAAAAATTCTTCTAAATTCCCCATAGGGTAATGATTTAAGTAAATGGGAGGATGCATACTTTCGGCATGCAAAAAATTTTTGACTGATGTGGGTTTTCTATAAGACTTGTGCTGCACCTTACCCTGATCATTTATATAAAAATAGACATCCAGAAATGCTATATTACTAACCTTACAATGTTGTTTCTTTCGGCTTTTCCCAGTTAGGGGTCGCAACAGTGGAACTCCGGTCCACTAATGATTGGCAAAAAATTTTTACATGCCGAGTTGCCAGCCCTGATGCACAACCTTCAACGAAGGTACGGCTATTCACGCATGTCTCCACGCAGAAGATGCTCTAGCTGAGAATCGAACCGGACAGCGTCTTACTGTGAGGTGACAATGCTACTGCAGCAACACCACCTAACCTTACAATCCCAAGTGAAATTTAAACCATGTGAATTTTCATTTAAATCTTGCATACATTTTACAAATAGTGACTGATTACCCCTACACACAAAAATGAGATCATCAATATATCTCTTGTAATAGATAACTTTATTGATGAAAAAATGATTGATAAACATAAATTGCTTTTCAAATTGTCCCATGTACATAATGGCATTAGTGGGGACAAAAGCTGCCCCCATAGCTGTCCCTCTAGACTGCAAATAAAAAGTTTTTCCATTTAAAGTAATTGTGTATTAAGCTAAATTCTAGAAGGGACAGAAAAAAAGAAGTCCGGGGGCCTTCCTCCATTATTCTAACCATGGCTTCTAAACCCATCTTTTGTCAATATTTGTATATAAAGCAGACACATCAACAGTGGCCCAAAAATAGTCTTGTTGCCATTCTAAATAAAGTAACTCCTTACAAACTTCATTAGTATTCTTAACATGAGAAGGTACCTGAGTTAAATACTGTTTGAAATGAAAATCCAAAAACATATTGACTTTTTCTATATAAGAACCTATACCAGACATAATTGGTCTACCAGGAGGATTTCTTAAATATTTATGAATTCTAAGAATAGCATATAAATAGAGGTCTTTAGGTTCTTTCACAATAAGCTTTTTGACATCACTTGATTTCAAAAAACCTAAACTTTCTATCCTTTCCAAAATTTCATAAAGATCTTCACTAAAAGTTCTCACTGGATTTCCTGACAATGTGCCATAAACATTCTCTTCTGATAGTATATCCTGAACCATGTTATCATAGTGTTCAGTATTAAAATAATGGGGGAAGGCCCCCGAACTTCATTTTTTGCTGTCTCTTCTAGAGTTTAGCTTAACACACAATTACTTTGAATGGAAAAAAAGATTTCTATTTGCAGTCTAGAGGGATGGCTATAAGGGCAGCTATTGCCCCCACATATGCCATGGGTGGCGTAAGCCAGGGAATCTTGTTGGCTAGGCTTATGTAGACCCTTGGGCTGATAACTTAGTACCAATCTATGAACCTATGAACCTTTTATATACATGGGAGAATTTGAAAGGCAATTTATGTTTATCAATCATTTTTTTCATAAATAGTATCTATTAAAATAGATATATTGATGATCTCATTTTTGTGTGTAGGGGTAACCAGTCACTATTTGTAAAATGTATGAAGATTTAAATGAAAATTCACATGGTTTAAAATGCACTTGGGATTGTAAGGTTTCTGGATGTAGAGTTTTATATAAATGAGTAGGGTAAGGTGCAGCACAAGCCTTACAGATAACCCACATCAGTCAACAATTTTTTGCATGACGAAAATATGCATCCCCCCATTTACTTAAATCATTACCCTATGGGGAATTTAGAAGAATTTTTTATAATACTTCTGAAAAGCATCTTCAAGAAGGGTTTCTTACTGAAGTGCATGGAAGATTATCCTCAAGGGTGTATTCTGATGCAATTCTTTCTAGACCCCGACAGAAGGTTTGTCATAGAAGAAGTAGTGGGTGGCATATAGGTAGAGTAGGGAATCAAACTGAAAATGTGGAAGAAAAATTATTTTTTGTCACCAGGTTTTCTAATTTTTCTTCTGTTTTGGAAAATATTGATAGGCAGTTTTGGCATGTAATAATTGAAGATGTTATGGTAGGACCATTATTTCCTAGAAATATTACATTTTTGTACAGCAGGTATAATAATTGGCAGATGTAGATGTGGAAACTGCATGATATGTAATAGAGTTAAAAACCTGCATGGTGTGAATATTAATGGGAAATTTTACTTTGCCAAAGAGACTTTTGACTGCAATTCATGTGGGGTAATTTATATCATTGGATGTGATTGCACGAACACTTGTTGTTATATAGGACAGACTACTAGAAAAGTCAAGGTTCGCATTTTAGAACATCTTGGGGACATCAGAAGAAACAATTTAAAAAGTCCAGGTTGGGTGCCAGGTGATCTGCTGTGTCAACCCCTAACCGGGAAAAGGCAAATGAAGAAGAAGAAGTAGCTACTTATTTCATATCTAAATATAATGGATATGCAGGGGAGGGGGGTTGTTTTTCAGTGTGTTGGCATGACCTAATGTTATTTCAGGAAATTTTAGAAAAGAACTCAATAAGCTAGAATATAGGATGATATTAAATTATCATACATTATACCCTGGAGGTATGAACCTTGATAGGAATATGACTTTATAGATCAAACAAATTTTGGTTTATTAATATGTGTTTATATTATTAATGCTATAGATAAGCTCAGGTATTTATAATATTTTATATTGTGGTTATTTAATCAGTGGTATAAGTTATATTGCACCATTTCAGCATAGATTTAGTTTTCTTTAAAGTTAGTTCTCTTCAAAGTCGGTGAGACACTTATTATATATTTATATAATGTATTTATATGATGACACTTTAAAGATTTGATTATTTATCACTTAGTTAATTGTATTAAATTATGATGTGATTGGATAATTGTTTAGGTACCTGGTATGTATAAAAGGAGATGGGGTTCATACTTATAGTATTCCTTGAAGGCAAAAGCCGACATACCAGAATAAATGATGAATTATAAAAAAAAAAAAAAAAAAAAATGGTGAATTATATTTCCTGAAGTCAGTGTGGATTCTGTCTCATGGTGGTTTTCTGCTGTGTTTTTTCAGTATTAGTTCTTCATTTGGATTTTTGGTGTTCCAAACTGGAATATAAGTCTGGTGTAAAAGAAGATTAGTTTGCTATACTTAGTGTGTTGCTACTATGACCATCACCAGGAAAATAAAAAGGAAAGTGAACCGAAAAAAAAAGCTAATTAATAATAGTTGCACTTGTTTATGTATAATATACATCAATAAACTCTTGTTTACCTTATTCCTGACTCAGGATGTTCATTTCTTGATTGCACACATATGTTGTATTACTTAGAACAAACTTCAGGTTCTTTATTTTCTGGTCATGTACACAATACATAATTTTAATTAGAACAGTCACTGAAAAACTAAAAATAAAAATATTTCATCCTCACTAAGTCACAAACAAGTCAACATATAAAAACATAGTAAACTAAATAAAGCTGACAGAAATATCATATCAAGTTTTTCTCCATCCATTCAATTATCCCCGGCAATGTGACAAAAAGATGATAAGAAACAAGAAATGCAATATTCCTGTAAATCCAGAAATAATAATAATAATAAAAAAAATATATGGAGTAGAACAGCATTTTAGATACTCTTAGTAACAATTTTATATTATACACTATCTTAACTATTTTGATTGGCAAAAATCAGCAAATGTTGTGCCACAGTCAAGAAAGTATGGGCTGGATTTATGAACGTGTAGACTAAGTGTACACTAATTTTACATAGGTTCATAGGTAGGTACTAGGCTATAAGCCCAAGGGCCTACATAAGCCTAGCCAGCAAGGTTCCATAGCTTATGCCACCCAAGAAAGTTATTTTCCTGTGCCACTGTCCAGCAGAGACACAGAAGTGATCCCGGTGTATTTCCTATTTCCCATCCACTCATCAAGATTTTTCTTGAAGAGTGCTAATGAAGAACTTTGTTTGACATAGATGGGTACCTTGTTCCAGAGTATAGGAAGTCTCTGGGACAGGAATCTATCCCTCCAGCATGTCCTGTTTATTGTGGTGACAAGGTTTAGGTCCCTAGAGCATGTAGCTTGGAGGGATTGGGATTTCTTTAGGTGTAGCATGTCCAACAGCTCTGGGTTTGACATAGCTTTATATGTTAGGCAGAGATCACCTCGGAGTAGGCGATATGCTACGGAGTAAAGATGGAGTTTTTTTTGAGGCGGTCAGTGTAGGGCATTTGTTTGAGGCCAGTAATCCTCTTTGTGAGGTACTTCTGTGGCCTTTCCAGCTGCTGCAGATGTCTTGTGAGGTGCATTCCAAAAGGCGCATTGTACTCTATAATGGGTCTAATGAGTGATGAGTAGAGGGGAACAATGACCTCTTTTTTCCTGGATGAGAACCCTTTTATGATGAGGTGTGCCACGTAGAAGGACTTCCTGACTACTGTGGTGATGTGACTATCAAAGGAGCGACTATTGTCCACCTGGGTCCCAAGGTCTCTGTATTCAAGAACATCTCCACCATCTTTTTGCACTGTCTGTTCATTCAGAAAGATTACACTAAGTCTAGACATAGTCTACACATTGTGGTAACCTTTATGACTATTCTTCGATATTTAAGGTTGTAAGAAAATCAGTAAGAAAACTAAAATTAGGGGGAAGAACTTGGGAGTTATGCTTTTGTTGTCTATTCACTCAGAATGGTGTACACAATGTAGGTGTTCATGAATCCGATCTTTTATCTTTAAACAACTGCAAAGTTTATCTAAGGTGCCTTATTCCATCTGAATATATCCTAGTGGCTTTACTTTCCTTTTTCTTCAGCCTGACTGTTGAAGGGGGAGGTCCTCAGTGTGACAAAAGGAAATACTGCCAGCACAGCTATCTGGAATTTTGTAAATAATTATACGTCATTTGTAAATATCAACATGATTTATATAGAATTGTGACAAAGGGAGATACTGCCAGCACAGCTATCTGGAAGTTTGTAGATAATTATATGTCATTGGTGAATATCAAAATCATTTATGTAATATGCTTGTGTTACAACTGTAGTAGAACTGCATGTCATGTGCATCTCAAACTGGTACAGAGTCAGATGACAAGAAATTATGTAATTCTGCAAGCTATCCCAGTAGGAATATTTGAGATATTAATTTGAGAAATCTCTGAGAGAGACAATGCATTATGTATTCTGTCTTAGACCTGACAAGAAGAAAAAGATCCATTCACCACATCTGCCTTGCTTTTAAGTAAGTTAACTAGTATATAGTAATTCTCTTAGATTCAGTCAGAAATATAGTGAAACATAGCTTAGATGTTTCCTTTATTTATTTGAGACTGTCCTTGAATGTTGTTTTAAATATTTCCTGTGGTTTTCAACTGATGTCACTGTGAATATATATTCAGTATTGTATTTTTTTATTATTTATTATTAAATATATTTAAACCTTTCATTGTGACTGATCTGTGTAGAGATATTTAAGTTCTGAGAGTAGTTGCATATTTATTTGTTGACACTGTGTAAGCCACTCCTAACAGCCTTGCTTTTGGTCAAACTACCATTTGTATTAATAGTAACATTACACAGTAAGATTAGACACCCTTTGTTAAGGGCCTAAATGTAGCTGATAAGGAGTTGGCTGGTGGAAGTAATAACTACCTTATAGTCTGGGCAAAAGGGGGCATAGCAAGTAAACCTGTGCCAGCCTTTCCCAGGTGTGTGTGTGTATAAATCATACCTCGAAGAGTGTGTTTGTGTCAGCTACTTGGACAGGGACACAAAGCACTGGTTGGACAGAGATGGCGCTGGAGGTCTTGGCTTGGCCACTCAGCTGAGATCTTAACTCTATAGCTGTGTCAATGGGGAGTTTTACTGGAGATCTGAAGAAAGAGGGAGAAACCAGCCCCAGACTGACTGTGGTCTCTGTGTGCTCTTAAGTGAAATTGCACTTGATGCAGAAAACTGCATCTGGAATACTGTGTGTGTGTACCTTGTCATCCTTCCACTGTATGTCCCCCACTTTTGCCAGTGGTAATGATTCAGTGGTGGGTTGTCACACTCAGTACACCAGTTCTTTGTAGTCTGGACGGGTTTCTGGAAAGATCATATTTTATCTACAAGACTCTGCTCACGTCTGTTTGGGTCTACATAACTTAAATCCATACCCCATCTTCCAGATCTACTAGTCAGGTATGGACACTATCTTACTATATAGTCTTAATATTATCTGGGATTTCTTTGCCTATTAGGGGCTATAGTTTTGGAGCATCCTATTAGGTTGGCTAAGAGAGTCTCTAACACTAATTGACTTTAAGAACTGCGTAAAAGCTTATCTTTTTTGAGATAACTTTTAATATCTGACTTATAGCAATATCATCTCAAAGTCTGGTTTTATCATTTGTAATTTGTTTCTACTTATTGTAATAATATTTTCATAGTTGCTTGCCTGTTATTTTATCTATTTATTATTTACTTTGTACAGTGCTTCATTGCTAAGCAAGTTAAAACAACTGAATTTGAACTTGAAGGTACTATTTACTGCATTTATTAGCTGGGATTGCAAAATTTATTGCAAACTATATTAGATCTCTTAAGGGGCAAGGCAATCAAATAGCTTTTGAAATTAAAATTACTGAAATTTGAAAACATAATAATTTCTAGTAAGCAGTTTACTCTCAGGCATGTCAATTTATGTTGCTGGAATTATCCAAGAATGGTCAGATGAAACTAGGGCTGAATTAAGGCATGGTAAGGGTATAAGATATGATAATCTATTTAGCATTTATTTGACAAGTGCTAACAGAGAATAAGGGCAACACAATGGTGTAGTGAGTTGCATTGTTGAATTAGAGCAAAAGGTTATCAGGTTTGGTGTTCGGCTAGGCTCCTTTCTCTGTGAATCCAGCATGTCCTTCCTGTGTTCATGTGCATTTTCTGTGGGCTCTCAGGTTTCCTTCCATGTCCCAAAGGATGCAGCAGATATATTGGAGACTCTGAATTGTACATAGTTATGTGCCCTGTGCATCAGTGATATGGAAGAAAGTCTGGCAAGCTACTTCTGTTCCCTAGTTGTGTAGAAAACACTGTGACTGGCAACAGCTATTCATAGGGTTGCTGTAGCAGTCAGATGCAACTCAAAAGCACTGGACTAGAACAACGAATACAACTGTGCAACAACTGTACTTAACAAGGAGTGCTCCATGCTGCATAAAAGAAAAACCAAAAAAAAAAACAAAAAAAAAACAAATGCAGTGTTGGGCGAAGGGTTGCTGTGAACTTTAAAGTTTTCAATTAATTATTTAGATTCAAGAAATTTTTATAGGAAATTAATTTATGGCGATGGTATATGAAATTATAATAAAACCGCACAAATAAAATTCTGAAATTTTGGCAAGACCCTTCAAACTGTGAGACCCTATCCTGTACTCTTTCTATCATATGCTTAAGTTTACAACTGGCTAAAACTGATACAATCACAAATGTGGAACAGCAGCAGTTGTTCAAGAATTACCTCTGAAATCCTGCAGAGAACTGATGAGAGCCTCATCATAATTCCCAACACGCTCATCCAAAGTATTATTTATAGGTAAACCCTATTAACTGGTTGTACTCTGGGTGCAAATACTGGGGACATGGTGGGAGTCTTGGAACCTTTCATATGGTGAACAGTCAGACTGCAGTTCTTTGAAGAAAGGCATTCAGCAGAAAATGTTATAGTGAGTATTAGGACTACAAAGACTAATAGCAAACAAAACTAACAACAATGCCAATGGGGAAAAATAAAAAACATTAAGTGAACAAAGGGAAAGAACAAATACAAAATCACTTGTATAACTTAAAAGAGGTAAGCAGTGAAAACTGAAACATAGATTCTAGAACAAAATTGCAATTAGCTAAAATAATATGCTGCAAAGTAGGCTGGTTTAGTTAAAGGGAGTCAACTATAATTTTAGCAAGTTTAAGGTATGTCACTTCCATATGCAAAAATGTATGGATAAAAGTGACAGTCACTGTTAGGTGCAGCAAAGGAAGTGCTGGTAAATGAGGATTTTTTTTCCCTGTGGCCTTTATTAACACCTTTATTAAACATAGCCAAACATGTATTACTATAAAAAATGTATTAACATGTTTCCGGTTACGTACATTATATATCACATATGTTCATTTTTATAATTATCACCAGTCCAACATTACATAAATTGCTCAATTCCTACCTTCCCTTAAACCTCAATCCTCCTCCAAAACAGTATTCTGCATGTATTTTCCCACAATTTCCATTTATTTCTATGTAATTTGCTCCTACTATTTTCTAAAGACCCTACTTTCAGTTCTTTTATCTCTGTTAAAATATTCAGTGCCTCAAATACAGTTGGTTAAGACTTTGATTTCCATTTTCTAGTAATTGTTTTTTTTTTTTTTTGCAATTGGAAGAATTAAATGTAACAAAGCTTTACTATGTCTAGGCAAGCTAGATCCTGTGTCCAAGCTCAAAAGAATAATTTCCTTAGTTACACCCATTTCCAAACCCAATATTTCTGACTGAGTACTCTGTAGGGATTTTTTTAATTTGACAACACATTACACTCCCAAAATATATTTTCTCAGTTACCTCTTTCTTCCCTATCATACCTCTAACATTTGTTATCTACTCGAGGAAAGATTCAGGTTCAGTGTCCCATTTACCTCTTTCTTCCCAGTCATATCTCCAATATTTGCCATCTACCTGAGGAAAATGTATTTGGAGTCTGTTTGGGGTATAAAAATACCTGTATAACCACTTAAAAAGCAAAAATCTTAAACCTTCTAAACTTTGTTACATACTTGGGTGCCATAATATTTCCTAACATTGTTCCCATATAAATTGCTTATCCGATTTCTCTTCCCAATCTTTTCTAACCTCCTGTGATTTTTATACTTATCATGCAGTATATTTTATATGCCCTACTAATTATCCTTTTTAACAGCAGCCTCTGTTCTAGATTCATCCAAAAACTCTGCCAGAATAGGTCTTTCACTTAGGAGTAAATAAGGAAGTTTTAAGTAAGTGAGGCTATTTTTGCATCTTTACAGATTTCCCTGGGAAGACAGTCCCAGACAGAAGAGCATAGGAGGGCAAAGACAGAGCTGTAACTGGCGAGGGTAGAATGGAGTAGCAGCCCTAGACACAAGCTATGAGGGTGTCATGGCTTCATAAAAGAATGCTGATACTGCATTTATGGTTGCAGATCAAAGCTTGCTGGGTGCTACCAACCACTGCAGTTGCAGAAGTAGTTTGGTACAACTGTATAATACTCCCCCCTCAAGTTTAGGAAGGAAGGCGTTTTTGAGGGTGTCCTCAAGTTTGGGCTAAAGGGGGGCACCAGTCAGAGGAACTGCCAAGTGTACCAACTGACTTGGGTATAGCTCTGGACAAAGATGTGGTCAATCAGGTGAATCTGTGAACTTGAGCACCTAAGATAGATGGTTTCGTTTCAAAAGAAATGTGAGGCATAGGTTACATCTCCAGCAACAAACTTATTTCCCAATAAATTGCAGTAGTTATGCAACTGTAATGTAGCATATAGATAGCCAAATCTCTGCCTCCTGAGAAAGGTAGCCACCTATACTGATTCAGACAGCTGCAACAATGCTGTTATCTGGAGCAATGAGCATAAAGTAAGACTTCAGTCCATAATGTCCTCCTAGACTTCTGCATGTTTCAGCCTTTTTAGTGACCTCAACAGTACAGCATTAGTTGATTGTTTAGCTACATTTGACACACAGAACTTAAAATAAGCCTGATGTCCATAAACATTATGGTGCTTGAAAAATATCCCAAATGAAATCCATGCATGTTTATAGATAGCAGGGTTTGGCTTTATTGATCTGAATATACCCAGAAAGAGCTAAAAAGTACAATGTTGTGAGCATTCAGAAGCCATGTAGCTGACAAACTCTATGTCTTAAGGGGTCATTTGTATATATCCCATGGGCCTGCACTATAGGACGTTTAATGTATTACAAAGCAAAGAGTCTAGCTTGACAGTTTTTTCTTTCAGTTTTTACTGCCAGTTTAAAGACTAAGTTGTCTTGGGAAACTGTTGATCAGTTTTTCATGGTACTTTTTTTTTGTGGACATGTTGGAATGGAATCAAACAATAAGGTATTTATATGAGTGTACCATTCTATAAGGACAGCACTTATGACACTGATGGTCTCCTTGAGGTAATACTTTTTCCTTAGCTTCTCAAAAGTATCATGCAGATGTCTAATTTCAAAGCCTTCAGAAAAACTATGGAAATCATGCCATAGCAGGTCTTCTGTGCTATCCACTAACTAGTGCACAAGGCATCAGTTTGCAGAACAGAAGCTCATGATGAACTGAGGTAAGGTAGAAGCTAAAGAAGCAGAATACTGATATGTATATTATACACTTGGGCTAGGATTATAAATGCCCTAGGGCAGATAGCCTAGTATCTACCTATGAACCTATGAACAAGAGCAAGAGAACTCATTTCCAGGTTTATCTCATATCATCTTATACCATCTTATACCTCACTATCCACCTGTTTAAGATTGCATATTTGCAGGCTTGTCTTGGTTTTCTGCCATGTCAGCAATGACTAAAGTGCACTATTTCAAAAGTTTGCAAGAGAACAGGGCTTACTTCGGAATACAGACCAGGGATCCACTGCAAAACTTAATAGATACAGAATTGTTTGCACACAAAATTTGTAAATCCTTGGGAGGTCAAAAGAGCAATGCTCACAATGTCACAAAACTCAAAGACATTTTTTGTGGTGTGGCAAGCGCCCCTGCACCCGCCAATGTGAGAAATAGTCATCCACAACCCTAAACTATATATTATCTCTCTCTCACTCTCTCTCTCTCTCTCTCTATATATATATATATATATATATATAGCTATATATGCATACACACGTGTATGCGCGCATGCGCATGTGTGTGTGTGTGTGTGTGTGTGTGTGTGCGCGTGTGCTTGTGTGTGTGTGTGTGTGTGTGTGTGTGTGTGTGTGTGTGTGTGTGTGTGTGTGTGTGTGTGTGTGTGTGTGTGAGTGTATGTGTGTGTTTGTAAATACTAACTCTGAGACCGGCAAATTCTGTGGAGTAGAAAGTTAAGGAACTTTCAGGTTCATTGTTCTAAGAATTAGTCAAATAGCTGGTAAAAATCCAGGCCCACATTTAGATGTAACTGAGAAATATATCTAGATATGACCTATATATTTTCTGACTTGAAGCGCATCCATATGCACTGCACAGTTAAAAACTGTGTACTACATGTTATGAGAAATGACTTTACTGACATTTTTAACAATTATATTTATATATTGGAAAATGTAACAGCAAGATTTTTCATGTAGTTTATAGTATATTGCCTTGCATTTATGTAAAGCAAAATGCTAAACCTGGACTACTATACACAGCATTTTATCAGTAACACAACTGCTTTATTATTTCCCAGGAAGGTGGAACTCCTGATTTTATAGATGGAAGCAAAAGCAAAATCATATTCTTTGAGAAAGCACTTTCTAGAGGATTGAATAATTTGAGAATGTTTGAATCAGCTTTCTATGAAAATCAATACCTAGCATTTGAAGAAGTGGACAGGAGACACAACATACTAACTCTGAAGGAAATAGACAAAATGGATGAAATAAGAGAAGATGCAGCTTTTTATGCCGTTTCCACCAGTGAATAATGCATGATGATAACAACTTCCAACATCCAAAACAAGAGACTTAAGCAGTTTTGAATACTGAAACATATTTCCTAATGTACTGATCATTTCTGTCATAACTGAAAGTGGCACAATTTGTGTGGGTTGGTTTTCCTTGTCTAATTCTATTATCTTTATTGTAACAAAATAGCTTGTGGTGGTTGTTTTCCCTCTGCCTAATTTTATTATTTTCATTGTAACAAAGTAGCTTGCAGTGCCATGTAGGATGACTCCCTATTGAAATGTTAGTACTCTAAATGCTGAGAGCCAACAAGTTGAAAAAAAAAGATTGAAAACATAGGAGAAGAGCAAATTTCTAAAATCATTCTTCTTTAAACTTCTTTTTGCCCCTCCTATCCCCTGAACTTATATGTACTAACTCAGAGATCGCCATACCTTGGAGAAGAGGGAATATTCCAAGAAATGGCATCTCTGACTTAGTATATTTAAATCTGAATCTTTCAGCCAATCAGTCTCCATATTTCAGGACTTGCTGTAGTGTATCCCAACTTTTCAAATGGTTAACATATAGGACTGTGTAGAGCCGATTTTGGAAGTTTTCCAGCATATGTCACGTATGTATACATGCATGCATATGTGTGTGTGTGTGTGTGTGTGTGTGTGTGTGTGTGTGTGTGTGTGTGTGTGTGTGTGTGTGTATCTGTGTTGTGTGTGTGTGTGTGTGTGTGTGTGTGTGTGTGTGTGTGTGTGTGTGTGTTTATATGGTTACCATAATATTGAATGTTTCATTCATTGAATGCCATTCCTGATGTCAGACATGGCTGAATGCAAGATTTGACAAGTACAGGAAGACTCAAATGGTATGTTATTGAATGCTGGTTTGTGGAAGTGGGTAGTTATGCAGAAGATTTTTTTTATAATGAAAATTTGTGTGGGTGTGTTCACACTCGTGCATGAGTGCATGTGTTTGTGGGTTAGAGCTAGAGTAAATGCTGGGGGATAAGTTTAGTATTGTACTTGTGTATTTGTATATATAAAGGGTGTGTGACTTGTTTAGTGGTAGTGCACTGCTATAAACAGAGTATTTACTGATCTAATGTGTAGGGTTGGTGTAAGGATAGGGATAGGGTTAGAGTCAGGTTTAGGGTTAGCACACATGAGTAAGGTGGAACATAAAAGGCAGCTGAGATGCCAGTCATTGAAAACAATGTGGTTTATTATACAATCCATGAAAAATGCAGGTTCTTTCTAAAATAAAAAGTCCTTCACAAAAGCCTCAACACAGCCGTCTATAGCTGGGTTAGTCCTTTTCAATGTGTCTGTCACACTGATCATCTCACTATCTTTCTGGTTTGGATTTCTATAACAGGAACACTCTCCAGTTTCCTCCATGTTTTTTTCACTTCTGCTGTCTTTATTCCAGAACTGCTGCTCTGGACATCAAATAGCACTCTGTGAATGCCAGACAACACCCAGCAGGGGCTTTCCTTAGCCTTCCTTTATGCAGATTGTTTCATTAGCTGAACCTGCTCTGACTAGTAACAGCAAATTTCTCTCTGCTCTTATAAAACATTCACATTATGGTAAAGAAACATTCTTACTTAAAATAAGAATTATTTATTTGCAACAAATTCACTATAACAGTTCTATATATACTATTTATACCCATGTTTACAAAGTTCTGCGTCACGTGTTTTACCATTTGGCAAAATCTGCCACACAATGCTATAATTTATCATTCCAGCTAGAAACCCTTGATTTTGTGCCTGCTAGCTGCTCTGTGTCCATGGTCATACACATTGTGATGGGTTAAGCCTGGCCTATGCTAAACTTTGAATTTGAATAGCTGCAAAGGTAAGGACCACCTGCATGATTCTGTGTTATCATTTTGGGAACATGATCTGTTACTAAAGTAAATTTCCTTCCTAGTAGATAGTTGGATATTCTCTTTCAACTATAGAATAATTCTTAGCTTCTGCCCTGCTTAGTTTGTGACTCAGGAAACATACTGATACCCCTGCATCAAGATTTTGTAATAGCAATATTTTTAAGCCTGCCACTGATTTTATTTATTGTGTTTTGCGAAAGTGCTCACCTTGTTTCTTTTGTTGCATATTAAAGTTATATTTTTCATGAGAGTCTTGCTCTTGCTTGTCAAACATTATTATACAGTACTCAAAGCTATGTTTCTGTTACTGGGATGTTTGTTTTTTCGTTAAAGTTTTTGGCATCTCATACAGTTTATTGTCAAAAGGATTTTGTCCTGAGAGCATTTATTTATTTGTTTTAATTTTTGACCGGAGTAGAGCACTGACCCCATTGTATCTATTTCAATTTCAGCTGGGGGTTAAAAGAAAAAATACATGGCATTATATACAAAGTGAAAGACAAAATGCTATATATACATGTATTGTATACAACGTGAGTAGTAGAGTTGAGTGAAAAAACATACTATATACATGCATTATATACGAAGTGGATATCTAAGTTTACATGTTGAAACAATCAGAATGAAACGTAGAGCAGAGCATGCTATGAAGAGGAAAGTAGTGTAGGAAAAGGTGAAGTTATATGACCATAGAGAGAGGGAGAGGTTGCATTTTCACTTGTAATGTGCTTTTATTTCTAATTTAAAAGTGGCGTCAGAAGATTGATCTTTAATAAAGGAAGAGAGAGAGAGAGAGAGAGAGAGAGACTCCCCCAGTTTAGGACTAAGGACTGAGAAAGCATGGTCTATACACTGAAGCTTGGTGTATGTGTGTATGTGGGGGGGGGGGGGTGCATGGGTTTGAAGGAAAGGACCTAGTGGTTAAGATGTCTAAAGTTGTATGTTGGTTCATCTCTGAATAGTCTGAAGGCTAGAGGGAGGAAGGTCTCATTTTTCATAAGGTTAAGTGGCTTTGAGGTGAGTAGAAAGTCAGCACTTTATTTCACCGGTAGCCAGGTAGCTTTTTCAGTGGCTTTATATGTCATTATAGATTATAAAGGGGCTATTTGAATCAGGAAGGGCTACCACAATCAATTAACATTATGTTTCCTTTAACTGCTGAAGAGCAGCACTGGTTTCCACACTCCATTTTAGTTTGTGGAACATCTTTCCCTCAGCTAGGTTTATGAGGAGACATGCCAGTGTTGCAAAATGAGATACAAACTTCTGATGATACCTAGATAATTCCAAGAATGTCCATACTTGTTTCTTTGTGTCTGATATATGCTAGTATTTTCACTGTTTTTACCTTTTCTTTCTGGGGCATCAACAATTTCTCTTTCCAATTACATACTCTTTGCATTTAACCTCCATCATGCCTACCTTCTTGGCAGTGGTGTTGGAAGCTGATGAAGGCTGGGAGGCAGAAGGCAAAATTGTCAGTTAGTGATCTAAAAGGACACATTTTTTAGCTGTCTACTACCATAATAGAAGCATATCTGTGGGATTCAGGCACCTAAGCAGAAAGACATTTACCTGTTGTACATTTGGCTGGGGACACATGACCAAAGTGACATTCAACTGCAGAGAAATATGGCTGTTATGAATTCCTTGTGGGCAAAGAGAAGCACACACTGCCTGCTCACAGCTTTTATAACCAAGTGTATGAGGGCAGAAGTAGTAATGAGTACTGTGCTTAGTGTACAGTACATGCTTATGTAACTATAACATGTAGAGGTGTGCTACAGCATGGAGGAAATCCTGCATGCTACTATAGTCACATGTGTGCTCCAGTATGTATTTCAGGTAATGTTTCTTAGACACTGTGATGGGAGTAGCACTCCACACACACTAATTATAAAGGCATTTCCCACTGTGCAATGCATTTTTACTGCCACTGACATGCCCACTGTCCCACCTGCTGCTGATGCCAGCCATACCTCCTGATGTCTGATGTTGCCTTGTGGACCATGGCTATTGTTTTTCCTCCATGCATTGGTTATTGAAGTTTTGGACATGGCATCACATTCTTCCTTTGCCCATAGGGAATTCACAACAACCATATTTATCTGCAGCTGAATGTCACTTCAGTCCCCAACCAGCTGTACCACTGGGAAACGTATTGCAGCCTAGGTGCCTGACCCCATATCTGTGACACAAAATGTATATAGTGTAAATATCAGTTACATTAAGAATGACTGCACAAACATTTTATAGAAACATGCAAATGAAGCTAATGCAGCACCTGTATGGTATGTGATCCAGTAGTATTTCAAAGGTTAGAATAAAGGCGTAGTAGTGCCGTGACACACTTACTGTTGCCACACAGAGAGTGACCACCACAGACGTGTGGTGAGAAGCTGTTAGGCACTTCACTCAGACTGTTAAACACTCTGTCAGACTCCAAATAAAGTGTTTAACAGCTTTTCATTACTCTTTTCTGGTGATCTCTGATTTAGTGTGTGACAAAATCTTAACAGTATTAAGAGGTGCTTAATAAAAGCTTGTTAAGAACCTTTCCAGTGTCAGAATGGTGCTTAACAAGCATGCCTTTTCCTCAGATTCAGAGCATAATAAAGAACCGTTCCAGTGTCAGAATGGTGCTTAACAAGCATGCCTTTTTCTCAGATTCAAAACATAATCATAGTGATCCATATACTGCAAATGATTATCTTTAAAATAAGACATAAAATGCATCACATAACATCTAGATCCAAGCAGAGTCCACAAATTTGGTTGTAGAAATGAAGTTTGATATAGGCTTATTGAGGGCTTCTGCCATGGACCCACCTACTCTATAAATGGGCTTGCTCAGAGGTGTGCACAGAAGATTGCAATAGCTTATGTGTGGGGCTGGTGGAAACAGGGAACAGTGAATTATTATTTCTTAAATTCTCCTTACAGTCAAAATTCAGGGGTGTGCCCAAAAGATTATTATAACTTTTATGAAACTGTGGAAAGTGTGGTCTTTATTTCTCTAATTTTCCTCACAATTAAATCACAGCTGTATGTACAGAAGATCACTGTGGCTTTTGTGGGGATATGACAGTCTGGCCATTATCGTACCTGGGAGATAAGCAAACAACATACTGTGATCATTTTTTTCTTCTTTTCTCACAAACTCATATCAGAAATGTATACAGGTGGCTAATTTTGGTAGGGAGCGATAGGGAGGCACATTGTGAATATTATCTGAGATCAACAAGTTAAAATATGTTACTATATTTTGGTTTTCAGATGGATACACACATGATAGCTGTCTTTTGGGGGTGGTGGTGAAGAGGCAAGCTGTATGATGTGTGACAGCAACAACTTAAAATATGTGACCGTCGACATACAGTATCTCTCAACTGTCCAGTGTTTTGCAGAATGTCTAGATTCTTGCCTCATATTTCTGGTGTGTCCCTCATAACGTTTGTAGTTTTCTGACAAAACAGTGAGGAGTGAAATCACTAAATAATGACAGACATTTGAGTTTCAGACTTCATAACTTTCAGAAAATGGATGATAACACAAACATTTTATTCTAGCAACTTTCTAAGTTTATAATAACAATATCTTAAATTTGACCCTAGTTTTTTTAGCCTTTGTCCTCCACTGTTTTTGGCTTTGTCCAGATTTCTTGTGCCAAAAAGTTGAGAGGTATGGTGGCTGAGGTCATTTATTCATTCACTTTTATCCCAGTCTAACATCAGAGGGATACCTGGAAGGTGACTCTATTTTTTTCTCTTTTAACAGGGAGGCAAGCACTGTTTTAAGGTATGATTCATGTATCTTTGCAAGCATTTATCTTCTCACTTTACTGGGGACTACTTTTTGTCAGCTTTGATCATTAAGTCCTGGGCATATTTATTTCTTCACTGAAAGAAGAAAACAAGACTAAATTTCTTTAGTTATGAGTTTTGTCCACCATGCCATAATTGTAACAAAAGGCTGGGGAAAAAAGCTGTAAAATTTACCTCACGGTATCTAACATCCTATGGCTTGAGGCCCAAGCCACATGCATGCACGTGCGTGTGTGTCTGTATGCGAGACAAAAAGCATCTGAATGTATGAGCCTGAAACAGAAGACTAGGTCACAGCCATAAAATGTAAAAGTTCTGTATGTTACATTTGAGCTAATGTTTATTTAGGAGAGGTAACAGCTCAGGAGACTGTTCTGACACTTATTAAGGAAATAAATCGCAACACAAGAGATCTGTAGGGAGATTCGGTTTATGAGGTTGTTATTATGGAAGCCTTAAAAAATCATCTGACATAATTTGCATCTTGGAAGGTTGCAGGGTTTGTGCCATTTTGAACTACGTTCTTTTCTGGTCTAAGTGTGCTTCTCACAACAAGTATTTTATGTTTAGTGATTATTTAAATGACAGTAGTGGGAACATTTGAAAAATGTTTCTCAACTTGTCACCTTCTTTCAACATTGTTTGGAGTTCCCTTATGGTTTTGTTGAATATTAACATAAAGTTGTGGGTGATATGTTGGCACTAATGGAACTGTCACACAGGTTCTTCTCTGTATACTGGAGCAGCTGCCCCTTTAGTAGCTGTTATTGCTCTGTCTGCTTCCTATCAAATTTCCCAAAAAAGGGACTTTGAGCAAGTATGGCTTCCTTCAATTGTGCTAAATTAGTGTATCTCTGTCTACCTCACTAGAACAAATGTTGGGATATCGATGTGCTTGACTATAAATAACTGACTTCTTTGTCTGGCTAAGATTATTACTACTTTGCAGATTAATTTTCTGCCAGTTGGTTTCCTTTAGTCACATGTCTGTAATGTCCCATTGTGTATAGTAACCTTAGTATCAAAGAAGCTCTTCAGTCCTTGGTGAATTTCTTGATGGTCTCTAAGCTGTGTGTCTAGATTATAAATAAATTGTCAATAAAATAGAAATAATCAAGTGGTCTGTTTATGCAGTGTTTTATAAATTCTTCTTCTAGGTATGCCATGAAGAGATTTGCATCTTAAGGAACCATTCTGATGTCTGTTGCCAAGGGAGCCCGCAGGATTTTTTGCAGGGGGGTGCAAACCCAAGCCCCGCCCACACGGCCCACCCCCTCTGCTGCCACGCCCACTCAGCCCCACCCCCACCCCTGCCCACGCAGCCATTCCAGTGTCCCAATACTTGGCTATTTTTCCCCATTTGTCATAGACACTGTTCAAATCTCCCAGTGTGCATACTGTTTTATGCTTTACTTCTACAATGATTACAGAAATTTGGATTTCATTTACAACTTTTATTTCAAATTTTATAGCACAAACACTGATAGACATTTACTAAACCTAAACAAAGCAATAGTCTTACAATGAAAAGAGACTTAGCATTAAAACTTCTCTACCTTTGAAACCCACACTCACCGAAACAGCATTGAAACCCACATTCAAAGAAAATGCATCTGGCCAGTGGCAGGGTAAGTTTACCTTTGGGCTGTTTTCAAATCATAGACTCCTTGCACACATTTCTAGAACCATGCAAAATTATTTGATTCACCTTCCTGACTGTATTAATTATACTATATAATAATTGAATTATATCCCTTGTATAATACAGCACCACTTGCTAGAGTGTGTTTTAAATTTATAGTTCTGAACATTTTTCCTTTAAGCAATGAAACAAATCATATGAACCAATAATGACAACCTGCCCAATTCAGAACATTTCAACCATAAAGGGACACTCTACTCAAACTTCTGTCATACAATCCACCAATATCAATCAATATGCAGAATCTTTGCAGAAGTAAAACTCATCTGAATAATTCCACATTAAAGAGATCTGAAACCAGTGAAGAGGTTGTTGCTAGAAAATAACTTTATATTCAGCGTTTCATCTACAAATTCACGGCCTTCTGCCCTTGAAAAATAAATTGCCTATGTTATATTAAAAAATGGTAAGCTCTTAATATTGCAATAGGGAATGACTGACAAACCAACATGTTCATAGGCATCTCATACAAAGGAGGGCACACATAGTAAAGAACTCCTATTTCCCCCTTAAAATGCATCAAATACTCAGCAACTGAAAGGGCATGCAATACTACCACTTCATCTGCTTGGTGTGGGAGTAGCATCCACAGCCTTCTGCACCAAAGGCAATTATGGTACTAACACTGCTTTCAAATTCTACAGCGCAAACAGTGACTACCATTAGCTAAACAAAACAGTTAATTGCACTTAGTACGAGCAACAGTAAATTTCTCTTCCCTTGAAACTCATTCCTAATGCCTTACTCTCACATCCTATATTTTTGCTGTCATAACACTATTCAATGTTCTTTAAGCACTCTGTAAATGTGGGTATTAGTTCCTTCAATAATTTAATCTCCAGTTACTAATAAATCATTTCTTACCCAACTAATATTTCACCTATTATTCAGTACTGTTTGATATTCCAATTCTATAAAAGCATAATCTTCATTACAGTTAGTCTTATCAACCTCACCATTTTTACCACCTACATCACTTGCTTGTAAGGATACAATTCTCTTCTAGTTGCCCTTTGAATCCTCAGTCTGCTGAGAATCCTGAATTACAAGTGTGTCATCTGTAGCATCAAGTTTGATACAGGTCAAGTGAGCTATACTAGTAGAGGGTACTTCCTTTCCTTAATGTGTGCTGCTTGCACTTTGCTAAACATGATTTATCATCAGCCTAGTAATTAAAATACGTAAGAGTTTGCCAAGTTGTGCCAACTGCACAAGTAAAACCATCCTCAGCAAGTCCAAATTTATTACCAGCAGTAGTAAGCAAACCCATCTTCTTACATGAGGAACACAAGTCTCCAAAGTTATAATGTACTGTACCTTAATATACACAAAGCATTTAGTACATTGGACAATATATGTAATACTTCAGCAAATCAATCAATGATGCACATTTAAAGGATGCATTTTCAGTGACAAAACAATTAAAAGTAAAAAATTATAAATCAAAAATATATAAATCAATAGCAGAATTCACAGACTTTTTAACAACTAGGAAATGTAAGTCAAATTGTATGAAGGAATCACAATATAGAATTTAATATAAAATAAAGTGCACTGAACTAACCTTTTATTCTGACCTACAGCACCAGTTTTGCATGTGACACTGCTAAACATCTATAACTACTTGAGCTCGCAAACACTTGCGGTCATAGCTCAAGTTAAACATCACTTTGGCATAAGGTACGGAGTGTCATACCTACAATCTGTACCAAGTTATAACTAGCTAGGCCCTTTATAAGCAGAAACACTCTAGCACTTCAATCTGTCCCTTTCTTCCAACAAATAGTTAAAGAATCAGAGATAAAAAAATAAAATATATCACATAAAGGATACTCCTACCAAGCAGTTAAACAGAAAACCACAAAACATTGAATGGCTAAAGATACAGTCTGCTCATCATGCAACCATTGTTATCTTTTTTGTTTTAAACTCCATGGACATAGCAAAGTACACACTCAATTAACACATACTTCTAACTATTAAGAATGACAAAACATCTACATATAAATTTCATATTTCTCTCTTTCTACAAAAAACACACTCAAATACATTAAAGATGTAACACTGACAATGAAAAACAAAGTTTTTTGCCTTTAATTTTTATATTGCATCCTCACTAGTTTTGTTTGCACTCAGTTTTATCCTGTTATGGTTTCTATATTTATTTCCTTCCACCAAAGTAAGTAATTAACATCTCACCTTATCATCTCAGTACACATCTTTAAGACCTCAGACTTAGCTAATGCATCATATTCCCATTCAGTCTTCAGTGTAGTATATCTTCAAGACTGTGCAAAGGAAATGTCTAAGAATTTCTAGATGCTATGAGTTTCTTCCAGAACTGTGCCAAAGAACAGGATCTCTCAAGAACCATACTCAGATTAGCATTCCCCTCTAGAACTGTACTGCAGCAAAAGACGCTACTTCACAGTGACAGCTGAGCACTGATCTTTAGTGTCCCCCATGTGTACAACTACTTTGTGTCATAAATTTCAACAGACTTTCAGCAGAGTAAAAATTTAAGAAACCAGTCCAGTGAGAGTGCATCTTCCACTGTATTATCTGCTTCTCTATATGATGCACAAGAGCTAAAAGCCTTTCTCTAGCACATGATCAACTACATCTTTCAGACATACTAAGACTTCTCAGATCTTATTTTGCTAGTATCATTGCAAACCCATTTCATTAACCCGTACTACCACACCTCAATGCAATGCTTCTTTTTATACAATGGCTTCACAGATTCTGTACTCTGTTGCCATACTAACGGGTTTACAGATCTCCTTTTACAGTATTAGTTTTCCTGAAACATTGGATACTCTTTCATATTCACTATAATAGTTCTATATGGCTGCACTTATAACTACATTGCATAGCAAAGGCCATTACAGTACTCATAACTACATTATATTTTAATGGCCACTACAGTATGCATAACTACACTATCCTACACTGTAGTGATTAATATAACACAGAGACACATGTTTTTAAACAGCCAGACAAGTAATAATTACATCATGGCAGGATGGAAAAAAATCATAGCAAATCAATGTTCCAATTACTCAGCACAAATTTAATCACAAAGTAGACTACATTCCTAAATTCATATAATGTTAGCCCTTAAAAAAGTTGCAATGAAGTTATTTTAAACTTAAAAGACTTTAGTCTACATCTCAAGAAATTCACGTTTCTGGTGTGACTGATCAATCTGGAAAGGATATGTGCAACTTTCACAAAGTCGATTGCTTTTTTTATCATTTTAAAAAAGAAGTATTTTTCAATGCCATTGCTGTCACCAGGGAGACTAACAACCTATGATCGACAATTCAAAAAGTGGCTCTGAGGAAAGCAACTATAAAGCACGCAAACTTCTACGCATGCAGGACTTTGAACTAGTAGAATCTATACACAAAAGCTACATCAAAAGCTACATCACTGAGGAAATTTACTTTGGCAGTTAATTAATCTGCGTTTTACAGAAATACACTCTATCCTTCTGGTGTTAGCTTTGACCGAGGTAAAAACTTGAGCCTACCCAGCCTTCTTAAGAAGACTTTAAGCTAGTGTCCACATTTCAGTGTTCAAACTACTGCCGGCACAAGAAAAAGAGAAGTGGCTTGCCTAGGCCAATTAACAATGTTAAAGCAGATAACATCGCTTACCTCTCTGTGGCGAGAAGCTATGAAGGAAGGTCTCTAAGTGCCACAGCTGGAAAACTCATTGCTCCTACCTTTGTGGAATCCTTCTCTGCTCCTGAAATGACTTGCTTGCTCTGATTCTAACGGCAATACCCTCTTTCTGGACACAACACAACATCTCTGCTGGCGCCCATCTGAAATTCAAATTCCGCGCGCGAATGCGGAAGATGAAGACGTAAACAATCGATCGCCACAGTCAGGAACATTCTCATAGGGCTCTTATACCCAAAATCACCAAACAATGTTTCTTATCAGGGCAAACTCTACATTAACATTTAAAGAGTGGATTCTCAATTCCGATGCCAGTGTGACCCCTGATCAGTCTGGTCTTGATAACACTGATGGTATTGCCACCAGGGAGAGTGTCAAAGGCAGCAGTTTCAGGGCCAAACTTGCTGTCAGCAAGAAAATGGGACCTGAAAGGAACCTGTTGAATTAAGTCTAGGACCACTAGCAGAAATATCTGGAAGCTAACTCACTAGACTCACCTTGATGCTAGCAGGGGAAGAAGCCTGAGACCACATGCATAATGCATAAATACAGGCACACATACCCACCATACCTCTCAATGTCTTAACACAAGAAATCTGGACAAAGCCGGTTGTGATGTTGGAGACAAAGGCCCAAAACTACGGACACATTTAGAAAATTGCTAGAAAAACAGGATTTGTGTTAGAATGCATTTTCTGAATGATATGAAGTCTGAAACTGAAATGCATGTCATTATTTAATGACTTTAATCCTTAGTTCAACTCAGTGATTTGTCAAAAAACAAAAACATTTTTATGAGGAACAGACCAAAAATATAAGGCTAAAATCTGGACATTCTGTGAAAATCTGTACAGTTGAGAGATATGACACATACAACCCCCTACTTCCTTGGAAAGTGGACAGAACAACAAGTTTTGCATTAGTATACATTTTCTGAAGGATATGAATTCTAAAGCTCAAATGTCTGGTATTATTTTCTGACTTCAGTCCTCAATGATTTGCCAGTAAAACACAATTTTATGAGAAACAAATAAATGAAAATAGGAGGCAAAAATCTGGATAATTGCGAGGAATGAACCCTCCCCCTACACACACTCCCACCTCCCTCTTACTTACAGACACACACACACGGCTGAATAAAGGTCCTTTCGGCTTGTTCAGTTCTCTTGAAATGTTATTTTGGTTCTGAAATAAATCAGATTTGACGAGGGCAGAGGCATACAAATCACAAATTTGATCAGGTGGACAAGGATGAATTTAAGATGGCCACCTTGTAGTCAGAGAAATGGAGATGATAGTGACTTGGAGGTAGATAATCTGTTCCCAAGATATACATCAGGGATCGCTACTGCCCTACCCACTGTATGTGTTTCAGCTATTCTTCCTGTTTATAAGAACCTGCACCAGTGCCCTTCTGGGCTCTGGCATCTTACTTCATAGGCTCATAGTCATATACTAGGCTAATGACCACCAGGGTCTTTATAAGCCTAGCTGTGCAATCCAACCCAGTTGTGTCCCTGTATAACATGGGTGTTTATTCGGAGGGGTATGCTAGTTAGGAAGATTCTCCATTTCCCATTCATTGGTCAAGGTTAGACTAAAATAGGGTTAGGGATAGGCTTTGCATCACATGGATGGGGAT
The DNA here is from genome assembly GCF_019279795.1 of Protopterus annectens. NCBI lineage: Eukaryota > Metazoa > Chordata > Ceratodontiformes > Protopteridae > Protopterus > Protopterus annectens. The sequence goes on from NC_056741.1 coordinate 1,502,772,751, forward strand.
CATGTCCTGCATCCTTGTGGCCTGTTAGAACAAACTGGTAACAGCTGCACATCACATGTTGTAGTGGCTTCTTTATAATCATCTAATTTTGTCTCTATGACTACTGCTAATTGCACTGCCTAGCCTTGAACTCTTTAGTCTGAGGGCCTAATAGCAATGATTTTGCTGGAAGGCTGACACAGTTCGAGCTGGGGTCTGTCTCATTGTACTGCTCCATGGATTCTCCTGCCCATTCCCCATTCCCATTCCCATTCCATGTGGTGGACAGACAGACAAGTATCCACCCACTGTCAGCTTCTGTAATTATCGTCCTACCTTGAAATGATGGTTTGCATAAACTTTTCTAGTTATTGGCTTTAAATATTAAAGAAATCTGAATACTAATTTAACAGGAAGAATGAATACCCACTAAGCCCAGAAAAAAGTTCCATCTACAAAATGCTCTCAAAATTGTTCGAATGAGGTTGCATCACATCAAAAATACACTTTTTAAAAAGCATTCTCTTACATATTTTTTGTATGTTACAAAGAAATTGTATGAAATTAACTTTCAAAATAAGGGGGAGGTAAAGCAGACAACCAAGTAATATGCCAAGCCAAGCAAGTCCAGCACTGAATTCATTATCATCAAATATTAAAATGCACTACAATATTCATCAGAATTCCTGAAAATGCATCACTATATTTTTCATTATTATTATTATTCTCAAATGCCTTAGGCTTAATGATATCTACCCAGTCAACAAAATGAAATAAAAGAAATGCTTAGGTTTAAAAAAACTGTCATGCTGCCTCACTGTTCATAGAAACAGATGGTTTTAGAGCGTGTGATTTGATACATTATACCATGGAAGCTGTTATAAAAATGTTCCAACTGTTATACCTCTGTCCTACCTTGTACCTAATTAGGACAAATAGAAAGTAACGGTCAATTAAACCCCTTTGTACAGGCAGCAAGAGAAAAATAACCCATCAAATTGCACTTTAAAAAATAAACATTACCCCATGCCACTTTACTGCTCTTCACTTAACTTCAAAACAAGTTAGAAACTCAGGACAGGTATCAGTCAATTAGATTCTTGTATATGATCAGTTCACACATTACTGTTAAATATAGTTAAAATATAGTAATGATGAATTGCTGGCTAAAATTAAATCCATAAGCTAGCATATTTTTATCCACAATGGAGAACAAGTGTGTAACTTATGTCCCAACTTCAGCCAACTCAGAATCAAAGTTATATACACATGGGTAACGTTAGCTAAGATAATCAACCAGTAACTGTATTAATGGGAAACTTCTCATCTCCAACACCACAAAAAGAGAAATAGAATTATCTTGGTGTACAATAAGTATGGATCACCTGGAATGTCATAGGTGATCCTTGGGGCAAAGCTTACAAATAAAAGGAATAAAAGTATCCCCATTATTTAAACACACTGAGCAGACCTAATATCTTCCCTACATCTCCCTCAATGGCATACATGTCATATAATACATTCCTGTCAGAATCACATAATCAAAAAGGCACTTTAAACTATAAAGGATACCAAAAACTTAAACTATGTAAGTATTCAATTTGTAGAAAATTTTGACTGATCTAAGCAGAAAATATACTACTACAGCTAAAAACCACGCAAATAAAAATAAACATTTTCAAACATTGTCCCTATTTCTGTCCAACTTACTCATACCTTCCCACTTCCAGTAGTGTTTTCTGAAGAAGTAAAAAAAAAATCTAACCATGTTTTTTAATCGCAGGGCTCATCTTCATTCAGGATCCCTTAAAAAATAAAGATTGCAGTGCCTTCTTTGGACCACTTCAGACTTCATCCTCATGTCTTGTACTCGCGCACATACACACACAACTTCCCATGAACGAACTGAACACTCGTTGACAATAAAGCCGCTCTGCTGTATTTAAAATTGCGCGGGCGACCGGACCGGAAGAACAGTGATGGTACATGCCGTTCATACAGACGAAGGCCCTTAAAAAAAAAAAAACTTTTTTTAAATTAAACTAAATTAAATGTGACAGCTCCAAAAGTGCTGCCTGCCTATGCCCCTCCCCCAAGCTACGCCACTGACACAGACAGAGAAGTCGAAAACAGTTTTTTTTTTTTAAAGAAAATTAATCTCCCGCCGGCTATCCAGTTCCAGGGGGGTGCAAGTGCACCCCCTTGCACCTGCCTGCGGGCGCCCTTGTCTGTTGCAATGCCCATTGTCTGAACATAATATTTTCTATGAAAATTAAAGTTCTTGTATCAGAATAAATTTGTGTGGGTTATTCCACTCTATCTGAAGTAATATGATGTTTCTCTTGTAAGTATTTGAGACAGGCAGCAATACAATCCTTGTGTGGGATGATAATGTAAAGTGGCATTCACTATGGCTAAAACAGTGTTATGTGGTACGCTACGATAACCTATCAGAATGCAAAGAAAATTAGTAGTGTCTTGAATATAGCTACCCCTTTCATTGACTAGTGGTTTTCTTCACAAACTGAGAGATCCCTTCTTTCAGGGTTAGTTTGCCTAATATTAATGTTATCCCTGGGTTTCCTGATCTATGAAATTTTGGTGGCATGTAAAGAACTCCTGTCCTAGGCTAATTTGGAATGAGGGTCATTAGTTTACCCTGGATGTAATCTAGGAAGGATTTAATAAGGATCCTTAGCTCTTTTGTGTACTGTTCAGAGTTATATAATCAATCACAAGAATATAGAGAAGCTGGCAATAGGAAAGAAAAATATAAATGGGTGACCAAAATAAAAGTCAGTATGATAAGTTAGGAATCATAAATTGCAGTAAGTTAACTGATATAAATATTTTTGTGTGCCAATTAGAAAAGCTATTCTCCACAAAGTATAACAAGGATGCTGAAGGAAACTTCATAAAAGTACAACAAATGGATAGTTAAAATAAATCTTTCAACTTTACTAGAACATTCCAGAAGAAGATGAAGTATACAAAAAGGTAATAAAAATGATACTGCAGGAACAGAGTTTTCTGGAGACTGATACAGATAGAGATCCATATTGCTATGAATCATTGTGCTACTTGTGGGTGGCAAGGTTTAGCAACTGTCTGACAGTTTTGAACATTACAAATAAAGTCAGAGAGAAAATACTCCTGTATTCCTACTGCAAATGTAGTTGAAAAAAGGTATACAGTCTGCACATGCCCAAGCATGTTTGCTCTAAAAGACAGAGTATTTAAACACAGCTGGTCTAAACTCACTTAATCTAAACCAGCCCAACTAAAAAAAAAAATCTGCATGGGAGCAAGCACCCTTGCACCCCCTACTCAAGGGGAAAACATAACTACATTCCCCACAAGCAGTACTTACCTGGGAAACACTGATATTTGTATCATCAGAGAGACCTGGTTTAAGACCACTGAAAACATCCATCAGTGCAGTGTTTCAATGCCAATCACAAGTTCATTCCCATCAATTTAGACAATGGCACTTCATAATCTTAAAAACACTTCATTTCCAGACTAGCAAGATAAAACAATGACCTGGAACTCCTTTAAATCCAACTTACTATTCACAAAATTCATTATCATAGTGCATAATAGATAATAATAGGACCTTGTCAAAGTCCACCTCATCTCATACCTCCTACCTAACTAGTATAGAATTCTTACATATTAAGCCAAACACCATTCTTTAAGGAGACTTCAACTATCCCTCCATAAACTGGAAGCCTTCTGTATCCTCAAACATGTATGTCCTTACATTTAAGAACTTCATCAATACAAATTACATGGACCAATTAGTTCACACACCAACCAGGGGTGAGAAAATCCTGGATTTGGTCCTTACCAATATGGCATAGCTTTGCTCCCACCAACTGTCAGATCAGACCACAAGTCAATCACATTCTACATTAGACTGATGCCTGAAGCATCTTCCAATGCCTTTGTATTCAAAGGTAATGCAATGGTGAATCGACTATAATTGAGCAATGACATGGCTAAGTTCAAAAGCCCCTTCCATCTTGATGGCCTCATCGGCTATATGGAATTCTTCCCTGCCAGATTTTATGTACATGCAAATAGCTGCATAGACACATCACATCTGTCTTCCAAGCAATAAACACAACTCCAGATTCAAAAATTAACCCATATGGTGGACTCCAAATATAAACAGGCTTTATAATAAAAGAAAAACGGTACTTACATATTATCGCAACCACATTTCCAAGCTGCAGTAATTCATTCAGTTTTACCAAAGTAGTGCTGTTAACCTTGATAGGGGTTGTGGAAAGTATAAAGTAGTAGTGTGTTACTTTGTGTATCAGGCAAAAGGAGGGATAACGGTCACCTTTTGTATTCGTGGGTGGCGTACTTTTGCGATGTAATTGTCTCTCTGAAAGGTAAATTAACAGATTTTTTTGGCCAGTTGATCGCTATGAAAAAAACATAGTACAACGTATGCAGAACAAGATTTTGCAGGACCTAAATGCTTATAACACAAACAGTTTATTTAGTAGGAACGGGACCCAAGTTTTATAAGATGGTTAGTACTGACAACAAATATTAGCATCACAACAATAACATCAATGGCTTCACTGGAGACACTAGCTGCAGTTTGTCTGCCCCTTTACGTGCATCAGAAGCAGAACGTGTGATAGGAAGTGAAGACAATCAAGGGGATTGCCACCTAGAAGTAGTAAACACCAGAACTGGTAAATCTTTGGCATCTACTACCTTTCCTTTCATTCCCCCAATGGTAGTCCCACTTTAGAGATCAATTATAACAGAGAGGGTGATGCTAAAAACTCAAACTGAGGGAAAATGAAGAATTTTTCAAACCGCAGTTGGGGAAGAAGCAGGGTAAGGAAATGGGGACTGTTTTACCACAGAGTGTAAGTTGTAATGACTTTAAAATATACCATTTATCAGATTTGAATGAAATGAACATCATTCCTGAGTTTTGCATCTTGGTTTTAGCTTTATAGCAAGTCATACAGCCATTTTAACTAACACCATTCCTGATGTAAAATTATATACAAAACAGATGAACTTCCAATGTGTGTTAAAATACGTAAATGTAAATAAAAGTTTCAGTAAGCCCTCTGCTTACACTCCATCCTTCCATTACACCTTAAAAATACTTGAAGTTTTTTGTGAAACACAGATTACACAGACCTTAGAAGACAAGATGGAACGTCCATTCTTCAATTTAATGTCGGTTATCGCAGCTTGGAAATGTGGTTGCAATAACACATAAGTACCAGATAAACTTATTGAATACAGAAATAATTCTAATTCTCAAGATGACAAAAATGCCGTTGCTAAACTAAACAAGAAATTCTGAATCCTGATCAAATCAACCAATGCCAGATATGAGGGACAAGAGCCACCCAAGAATGAATAACCACAAAACTTTCTTAAATTATGTTAAAAATGTCAGAAACAATGCCCAGCACTGTACGGAACCTAAACTAAATGATGTCACATACTCAGTCCCAGAGGGCACATTGCTAGTGGACAAATTTAGCTCAAACTTCAACCTCTCTCACCTCCAATATTCTCAGATCAATAGCCTTGTAAGTGCAGTACCTATGACTCTATAAAGAGCACCAAAAGCCCACACAATCCAGAATATTTTGGCAAAGTAAACTGCAATATTATTATACATGTTTAAAAAATCTCATACCAGTGATCAAAGATCATAATCTGTCTTTATTATCAGAGTTATAACTGGTAAAATCATTTGAAGAATATCATTACATCAAATATGATTTGATCACTTTTTTGACCACTTTTGTTTAGATAAAGTGATAAAACACTAATATTACAACTGTGTGTGTGTGTGTGTATATATATATATATATATATATATATATATATATATATATATATATATATATATATATATATATATATGGTGAAGTAAGTAAAATTATGCTATATTTGAAATACAGGTTGTTGACTTTAGCATAATTCAGTATTTTTCTTTTTCAGTTATTTCCAGTGTCTGGACAGAGCCCTACTGTCAAAGGTTGTGGAGCCCCCATGTTAGAGGAATTATTTGACATTTATATATGATCGTAAATGTAATACTATTGTTTACATTTGTGATCAGTTTTATATAGGTTTTTCAGTGTTAGTTATCATAGATGGGATTGCTCAATGCATTGTGTTTTTATCAATCTCATACAATAAAACAGGCATGTATGCAGTAGTAGAAGACAGGCTGACAAGCTGCTTTTAGCCAAAGAGGAATGTACAGTTTAGTTTGCAGAAATTTATAAACAGAGTTAACAATAGGCCTATATCCATAGGCATTTGTCAGACAAAATTAAAAATCTAAACAAAACATTTAATTGCACTGAAAGCTGCAGCTATTAAACACAAATTATAGGGAATTGTCAGATAACATTAGGAGAAAAGTATTAGTGAAGGCTAATACAACACTAGAAAGCCTATTAGATTTTGTCTAATCACTAGAAATTTCTGGTTAAAAGAATATAATTCAGTAACATAATAGATGTCTGAGATACGACATGCTTGTGTAGACACGAAAGAAAATGAAAGACAGTAAAAGATAAAGTATTGTAACAAGACAAACAGAATGAAACTCAGACGGAACAAATCTATTAAGTTATATAAGTAAATATTGTAGGGAAATGTATCAAAATAAAGGAAACTGCCCAGCAAGCTGCAGGATATGTTCATTTTTAAGAAGCAAGAGACATTCAGCACAGGTATGCAGAAACAAATACAAAACTAAACTCAGATAAAGAAGGACTTGTACAAAATAAAAAAAAATACAACAAAACATCACAGACAGTTCAGAAGGAGCTGTATCAGTGAAATAGATGACAAGAGAAAATCAGTCTAATGCATCAAACAGCATGGACAATACTGACAATTCTGACTTTTTGTACATGTATATTCTAAAGATGAGATGATATCAGATTGTGTGGTATTGTAAACATCAAGAATACAATTTCTAGCAGTTTCTGGGTCATCAGTGATCATAGTGAGTTGGCATTACATAAATCAGTAATAAAATGCTAGCAGATTCAAGGTCATCAATGATTATAACGAGCGTTTATGCTTTTAAGAAACTAAGAACATTGGTAGCGCTAAGTGAGGCAAAAAAAGTACACTTGCAATTAATTAAAAAAAACTTCAGTTAAAAGTTTAAGTATAGCAAAACTGAACAGCAGACAAACTGTAGCAACTTTTGTATGCTAATTGGGAAATGTTCACCTCTGCAAAAATTCCCAACACTAAAATATTTACAGTTGGCGGACTTAAAGAAACAACTGTGTTGGAAGAAAGCCTTCTAGCTTATCAGCGGGAGTGGTAAGCACTAGGTAGCTTATCTACCACAAGGGGAGTTGTTTCTGGCCCAGAAATTGTAGTTTATTGGCCGTTTGGGCAGTCTTTCCATCTTTTTCAACTTTCTGGTTTAAAAACCCGCGTTTGCGCTTGTTTCCCACCTTTCCTGTAACTAGTCTAGACCAGATACAGATTTGCTATCCAGGACTGTTTGTAAGCTTTTGAGCAGTGCCAAAGTCTGCTCTTCAACCCTTAGATCTGCTAGTTCTCTTCTCTACTGCACAACTAGCTTATTAGTCTAGCACTTTACCAGATTTCTTGTAGCAATTATTGTAGCACACAAAAGTGCTACCAGCACTAAACATTCTGCAAGGAAACAGCTCCAGTACTTATTATTAATGCCCACCCCTCCAGGCATGTCTAAAGGTCAGTTCTCTGTGCTTTCTCCTATTAACCTGGTGAACTTGGGCATCCTGAGGGAATGTAGCAACTGCCTCATGTACACTGACAACCCTCTCCTCTTACCTCCCAACACTCAGACTTGCAAGAGATGCACTTATATATCCAAATTGGAAGCCATGCAGTCTCCAGCAAAGACCAGAATAGCTAGTCAAGAGGAGAAGGTCAACACTTGCACCACACCACATGGCACACATAGCTCTCCAGAACACACACCAGCACTGCCTTCACATAAAAACACAAAACACACCCACCTTTGTGGAATGATACCACAGTACAAACAGAAAATAATTGATTTCAACAATTGGTTAAGTTTCTGGTGTCATCCTAAGGGGATCCATTATCTGTCTGCCTGGGATGACATAATTGACAGACCTTGATGCTTTGTCAGAGATGATCTGCATCTGTCATCCCTGGGATTCTGGATACTGGCCAAGGCTCTTGCCACCCCTATAGTGCCTTTTTTCGGTGGTGTTCAAAAGACCAAATTACCACCATAACAGTTACAAACAAATGCAATCTGAGGGTCATGCTGCTCAATGCTAGAAGTCTAAATTTCAAAATGCACTCAATAGAAGCACTCATTAAAATGGAGAACATCGACATTTGTGCTTTAACAGAGACCTGGTTCAAGGCAGCAGAAAGCACCCCTGCACTACTAGGCTATAACTCATTCCACACCTTTTGGACCCAGAACTTTGACCGAAGCACCAAAGGCAGTGGTGTTTCCATATTCATAAAGGATGCGCACACCTCCAGACTGGTAGCCCAACATAATGCATCAGAGATACTTCAGGTGCAGCTAACATTGGGTAAGACCAATTCAGGTTGTAGCCTGCTATAGGTCCCGAACCATGTCTCAGACTCATACTCCAAATTCCTAAGCACCCTGGAAAATATTAGGGTCCAACCTAACACTCTCATACTGGGCGAGTTCAACTACCCCTCCATTAACTCATGTACCAATACACTTGCCCAACATTTCCTGGAATTCATTAATTCCAATGCCCTGGATCAGCTTGTTCTTACCCCCACTAGAGGTAGCAACATCCTTGACCTAGTCATTACTAACATGGGCGACCATTGCTCTACATCAACAGTGAACTCCTCCCTGGTCAGATCCAACCACAAACTAATCACCTTGGAAATCCACATCCCTCCCACCCACCTCGGAAAGGTAACCACCATGAAAAACTTCTCCAAAGCTAACTTTGGGCTCCTAAAACAGAGGTGGCTAACTTCACAGCACTCATGCAATGGAGAATAGTTGCGTGACCGCTGAATCATACACCAGTGCACTGTGTGAACACATACACAAATGCATGGATCTCGCCATACCCAATAGAACCAAGACGCTCTCCTCCAAAAACAGGAAGCCAATCTGGTGGTCCTCTGCCATAAACAAACTCTACAACAGAAGGAGGAAACTGATACGGAATAAGATGAAGTCCCAAGACTGGAAAAACTCCATTATCAGCCTCAACAAAAAGTTGAGATCCCTCATCAAATCCACTAGCTATGAAAACAGAATTGCAGCAGATAGCAAAGACAGCCACAAGACCTTCTATAGTTATGTAAAGAATCTCCATGGCAATACCCAGATTTGCTCTGAGCTACTGCACAATGGTACTGCCTATACCGAGCCAACAGATATTGCCAATATACTGGCTGACAGATTCAGTGCCAACTTTACCACTCTCTCCCCTCCCAAAGGACCTATCACATTAACTGTAGATTGCCAGGCACCCAGCATTACTGCTGCAGAGGTTAAAACAGCACTGTTCAAGGCCAAGAATACAGCTTCTATGGGACCTGACAATATCCCTGGCTGTGTTTTACATGAACTACAGAGTGAACTTTCACCTCACCTGTGTGCCCTGTTCAATCACAGCCTCACCTTAGGCTTTGTCCCTACCGAATGGCGTACTTCTACAGTCATCCCACTCCACAAAGGAGGAGTGATTACAGAGCCTGGGAACTATCCCCTATTAGCCTAATGAGTCTGATATGCAAAGCTATGGAACACATCATCATAAATCTAATAAACAAGGATATAGGGAATTTCCAAACTCTGGATCCCACACATTTTGGTTTTGTGAAGGGTAGATCATGCCTGCTCAACTTGGTCAACTTCTTTGAGTCAGTCCCCAGAGCTGTGGATGAAGGCGAGGTGATTCACACAGCCTACCTTGATCTGGCCAAGGCCTTTGATACCATTCCCCACTCAGGAATCATAGAAAAACTCAGTAAGCTAGGCATCAACCCCTGTATCACTAGGAGGGTTGCAAATTGGCTCACAGATAGAACCCACAGTGCGAAAGTAGCTGATTCCAAGTCAGACTGCTGACCAGTCATGAGTGGAGTCCCACAGGGTTCAGTCCTGGGTCCTTTCCTGTTTGGTATATACTTCTCTGAAGTCCAGGTCAACACAAAGGGACTCTGGCTGACAAAGTTCGCAGACGATTGCAAGTTGGGAGCTATTATTAACTCCCCAAGTGATGTTGATATCCTATAGAAAGGCCTCACTGAGAACAACGACTGGTGTCAGAACCATGGCCTTAAGCCCAATTTCAAAACACGTGTCGTCATCCCCTTTGCGAAAAACCCAGTTCCCATGAATTACCACATCGATGGTAGTCTACTGAACACAGAAGGCATTTTAAGAGATCTAGGAACACAGGTTGACAGCAACCTCTCTTTTGACCAGCACATTGCCACTGTGGTCAGAAAGTCCTTCTATGGGACAAATCTCATTACTAAGGGTTTTGCATCCAGGACGAAAGAGGTCATTGTCTCCCCCTACTCTTCCCTCATTAGGCCAGTCATCGAGTACAAAGCCCCATTTGGCATGTACCTCACTAGACACCTGCAACAACAGGAGAGGCCACAAAAGTACCTCACAAAGAAGATTCTAGGCCTTAAACACTTGTCCCATATGGACAGACTCAAAAAACTCCAACTATTCTCTGTCTCATATCGCCTACTTAGAGGCGATCTCTGCTTGACTTACAAAGCCATGTCTGACGCAGCTCTGTTAGAAATGCTACATCTAAAGAAATGCCAATCCCTCCACACCACATGCTCCAGAGACCTCATCCTCATTACCACAACCAACAGAACATGCTAGAGAGACAGGTTCATAACCCAGAGACTGCCCATGCTATGGATAGACTTCCCATACATGTCAAACAGAGCATCTCACTGGCCCTCCTCAAGAGAAATCTTGATGAGTGGATGGGAAATATAAAATTCACCCCGGGGATCACTCCACTGGCTACTTGGCAGAGGCACTGGGAACTGAAGTCGGGTGGCACAATGCCAGGGTAATCCTATGGGCTAGGCTTGTAAAGGCTCCAGGGCCATTAGTCTAGCACACACCTTTGAGCCTATGAACTAAAAAGTATAAATAAGAGAGAAAAAGGTTAGTGCCAATGCTGCGCAAATGTAGTGAACTGTTTAAGAGCATTGGCAAAGTGAAAATATTCAAGCCAGAATGCACATAGAGCATGCATTCATATCTGTTGTACAACCATACACATGAATATCCTTTAATTTAAAAAAAATGGGTAATAATGAGCTAATAAAAAAACTTTCAGGATCTACATATGAATTTTCCCTGTAAGAATACTTACAAAAGTCCAAATGCTAACATGCAGTGAGGATATGTGTGAATGCGAGGGTAATTAAGCAGGTCATACAAACGGAAATACATTGCCCACAAACAAAAGAAGAAAAATATTTGTTGTTTGTTGAATGGGGAAACTATAGTCCGTAAGCTGCAAAACAAGCTAGGCTATCATTACCTAGACTGTCAGCCTAATAGTAGGCGAATAATACATTTTGCCACACAAAATCATCTTAGAAAATACAAAACATTAATATTTTGCATCATTACTGATGTACAGCTCTCCCAACATATCATCTACCAAGTCATATAAGGGACACCTGATGCTAATAACTTCAGTTGTTACATAATACAATTTTTGAAAAACAGAGCTGAGAATGACAAAACTCTGCAAAGAATACTTGAAAGGGTGAATTGTGATAAACAGACAAGTGTGAGATTTGATACAAGCATGCAGGTGTTTTAAGGCTTCATATCATCACAAAAAAGGTACAAGCCTCAAACTCAACAAATACACAGCACTATATGATTTTCCTCCAGGTTATGTCAAACAACAGTGCAGAAAGGGAATTAGCACATTATGTACCCTAATAATAATGTCAAGTTAAGAAATACTATGATTCTGAATGGACAGAAGTGCCTGGATGAAATCTGAGTTCATATACAACTATATACATTAATGATACTAGGGAAGGCATAACCGCTTCAGAATAGATTACAAAACTGAGTCATATCTGGAATGGACAGTCCAGTATGAGTGCATAAATCAACAGATCCCTCATCAAAAATGGGAAGATGAATTCCGAAACAAAATATTTCCTTAACCATGGGCTGGGTACATGAACACATTCACATTTCTCTATTTGAAAGGGACTATTTTGATGACATATCTTAGTCCATTAGAAACCATCCTCTGCAACTGCAGTTTATTGTCCAAAAATGATGGGCCTGAGGTTCTTTAAAGGTACCTATTTAATTTAACAATGAGTGAAATAAGCATGACAAGTCAGTAGAAGAGTATGTAAACCTCAGTGCTGAGTTGACTATTCCCACAAGAATTGACTTTAGATTAAAAAGACCAAAATACAGAATAATGCAATGTTTTGCAATGTAAAAGAACTGTGCATGAAAGCAAAATGTTTCAAAACAATCAAAGTTGACCCACACTCTGACATCTGAAAGAAATGAAAGAGATGGCAACATGAATTATCTGTGGCACAAAAAGCTGTAAATATTTGTCAAATGGCACATGGCTGATTATTCCAATTTGCTGCAAAGAATAATAATGCAGCTTCTGAACCACATCTAGGCAAGGCAAAAGTAAAGTCTCTTGAATAAGATAAAATACAACTTTCTGAATTGGATAACCTGACAGAGATTCTTCATAGAACGGCATGCTCTAGTCAGTCCAGCCCTGACAAGGCTGAGTACACACACCTAATGATGTTGCCACAATTAACAAACGGGCCATAGAGTGATGTTTATTTTAATTTTTATTATTCCAAAAAAAGTTCAGAGTTCATCTTGGTTATGGTTGCAGTCCATTCCAGATTACTTACTGCTGAGCCAATAGCAACTACTTCAACAGGCAGAGTTTTTCTTGCACTAAGCAATTTTTTTCTCAGTTTCTGGAACATCACAAGCAGTGATGTCAGAGAATGGACCGGCACTTAGCTCCCATATTAAATATGTCCACAAAATCTGTGGGATATATCTCAGGCGTATCACTCCCCTTGGTAACAGGCAAATAACACAATAGAGAGCTTCAAACCCAATATCAACACATCCACCTGTTTAACCTGATAATAAGGATTTTCTGAAGATAAGGTTTCACAGTACTGAAATACTACAGGTGTGCCACTGCCCCAAGCACATGGTCAACTATCACCCTAGGGGCAAAATTCCTCTCACTTCAGAGAATGTTGAAAAATTACACTGTAAGGATAAAACATCAGAAAAAGAGATTGTGAGCAGAAAGTAAACAATGAACTCCCATGGTAAAGCCAGCTCATGACATGTTTTTTTACATTTTTCTTTTTTGAATATCTTTGTGGGACACTGAAATTGACACAAATTGGTCTACAGTTGTGGGTTTTACTATTTCTGGAGTTCTGGAGTAGTTATGACAGTTGCAGATGCCCATGTGTTGGGAAATGGGCCATTTGTTAGATAAAAGTATATTAAATATGTATTATAAGAGGGTGGCTTTGAAAGCATAGCAGGAGTGCAATAATTTTAGGTATAATCCATAAGAACTTGTAAGATCAAAAGGATGTATTGCTCTGAGTGATTAATGAATTCTGTGTAGTTGGAAGAGGTGAAATGAAAAAGTGTAAAGGCAGAAAATGAGAGTGACTATTGTAGGGGAAGGGCTAAATTAGTAGTGTAAGAGTAATTCCTATTCTGGGAAAGTGATAAGCCATCAGCTTGGCTGTTTCTGATGGAGTGTATGAGGTAGACTTAGTTTCCTGAAGAAAAGCATTATACTATACCAAATAGCTGATATTACATACATAGGAAATTAACATGCATAACATCATGCATGCTTTACATTATGGACTTGGGAAATTAATATCCATAACCACATGTTTGATTCACATAGAGAACATGAGAAATCAACATGCATAACTTCACACATTATGTCTGATCCCCATTAGTGTTCTGTTCTTACTAGTTAACAAGTTTGTAGCTCATAACTGTGATGTATTACCCGCCTTTCTGCAGATCTAAATATGCAGCCTGAAGAGATATAACAAGGAAACAGTCTGCCTGTTCCCTGGATGATTATAAATTAAACTAGGCTCTTTTTGTGAAGTAAGTGTTGGCCTTTAATTGTTTATAATCCAGAATTAATAGTTATGACACGTTGTGGCCATCACTGTACTTCTGCACCATCTTAATGTTGTTCGTATCAGGGTTACTTGAAGTTATTCTGGCTACCTTACCACATAAACCCTTCAATATTAACATTATCTGTATACCTTTGATATGTAAATCCAGGCATCAGTGATGTAGTCAGCAAAAAAAATGATTTTTAAGTACAAACAATTGTTTATGTGAGTTGCAGACTAGTTTATTAAATATGTTTGAAATAGTATGTACTTACTAGTCTGATGGAATTTAACATTTTAATTTCAAATTGTTTTTTAAAAAAATAAATGTTTGTGTTTTTAATCACATGACACTCATATATTTTTAATAGCTGTGATTGCTCTTGAAGTTTGTACACCTAATGAAGCTTCATTGTGAAAGCTTGCTATAGCTTGAATTTTGTTTATATAATGAATTACAGTAATTATCTCTGTGGTAACTTTGAGACCATCTTTTGTACTTTGGCTTGTTCAGTTTGGTGGGCTTGTCTTTACCTGTGAAGCAATGCTTTGGTTTTGTTAATAGCTCGCAAAGTAACTAGAGGATAGTCTTGCCATTTTAAGTCATGGAAAAATAGGTGTTGTGTCTTTAACTAAAGGTGATTCATAAACATGGTACACATTCCATAGGGATTAATACTATGTGAAAAATTATACCCGGGTTGGATTATAGTGCAGTAAGTTTACCTATAGTTTTTATCTCTGCATTATGCCATCTTGCATTGTAAATCTTGTAAAATTATCTTCATTGCATTGTCAAGTTCTTTTCCCTACCAAATGCATCAGTACTATAACATTTTATGCAGTAATAAGGTGTTCACTGACACTGTTTGAAAATGACTGAGCTTCGGGTTTTGCTGATCTTCTTGAACCATTAGTTGAACATGTTTCTCGGATGAGAACCATGTGCTTGCAGAGCAGAGGATGCTGAAAAGGGAAAGTAAAATGATGCTGCCACAGCATTTCTCGAACTGGTCATCAGATGGAATCAAATCAACAATTAATTAAATGAAGGGAATATTTTTAATCTGTCTTCTCATGAATTAACTGCATCAGAGCTACATTTATTTAATAAAGAATTGTTATTTATTCTTGCAATGGCCCATAACAGGTGGACATTCTAACTAATAATAATATAACCAACACAATAAAAAAAAGATAACCAATAAAAACAGTAAAAACAAAGAACAATGCCTAACCACAGGAAAAATCAAAACCTTTAATAAGCCCTTTTATCCTGAGATTTCAGATAGTTGAAACCAATTAAAACAGCCCATTAAATATATTACAAAAAATCATGTGATAAGTCCATCCAATAAAAATCATTTTAATTAAAATAAATCAAACAATGAAGCTACTATATCCTATAATACAAACTTACCTTACATATGATAAAAAACTGCTATGGTTTTATAAATATAATCCAGAATATAGCAAGGTCAAAATAAATTTATAAAATACATATTGTCTACACCGAAATTACTTTAAATATCCATGGATTTTAATGACAGAAGTCCATTCAGTTATAATGAATTGACCTTTTACAAGATTCCTGTTCAATTCATTCCATCTAGAATAGTCTCTGAGGATGTTAATTTTTTAAGTGAATGTGAAAAATTAAAAGTAATGTCTATTGACAGGGGCTACCTTCTTGATCTAGTCAACAATATTATGAATGGTGTTATTTACAATAGAAACACCACATACAAACCCATTTTAAAAGATACTACAGGGATGGAATCAACTGTCAGAAGGGTAATAGAGGGGTTTGACAAGACTTTGGTTATGGCATATACCAATCACAGTACACAGGTTAAACAACTCAATACCAAAAACTGGAATTTGATTAAAGACTTACTAAATAGTCAAACTATTACTCCTGAGTTTGTATATGTAAGAAATATAAATATTAAAAATATTGTTGAAAGACCATGCAGGATTTATAAATCATATGGAATGTGCAAATGTATATGATAGTGTGAATATTACCATAATAACATACTCTAGGAGTATACATAACAACTATAAATGTAATTGAAAGACTACAGGATTCGTATATATATTGCTATGTGTGCATATTGTGACCGTTTTTATGTGGGCAGTACTGAGAGACAACTTTGCACCTATAATTAAAGTGGTACACTATCAACTCCTGCTAAATACCTTGCATCTATACTTAGAGTAGTACACTATCAACTCCTGCTGTACACTTTGCGCCAATACTTGGAGTGGTACACTATCAACTCCTGCTGTACACTTTGCGCCTACACTTGGAGTGGTACACTATCAACTCCTGCTGTACACCTTATATTAATACCTCCATAGAAGCACAAGCAGCATGATTTAAACAGGAAATATGCAGAATGAGATGTTTCTATGTCTTTACAGGAAAAAGTGCTTATAATGTGCTCATAGCACTAGTGAAATGCTATGAATACAGTCAACATCTGTGGAATGGCTTTCTATATCTCAAGGCTAAATTTAGTCATTCTCCCAGCACCAACACACACACACACACACACACACACACACACACACACACACACACACACACACACACACACACACACACACACACACACACTTCTGGTTTGATTTCTGTCCTAGAATGGTTAGTTTTCACAAACATGGATAAATGTTTTTATTTCAAATCTTGTTAAAACAAAGCTGAGCTCTGCAAAACTCATGTAGTGCTAAAATTAGAACTCAGAAAAGAAACATCAGCAAATATTTTAGTGTTTTCATCTCTTTAGTGATTTTAAGAACTTTTCTTTAAGAAGAAAAGTCAAAGATACGTAAAACATTTGTATGACTCAAAAATTGCTCTAATCATTATTGAGAGATTGAAGCATAAAACAAAAATGATAATGGAGAAGTGCAGAAGGCAGAGTGAAACAAACTGCATCACATAAACACACATAGCCCCCTGCATACTCAGGTGTTTAGTCTGTCACTGAGAGGAAAAATGGAACAGTACTAGACATCAACAAGTAAATTTAAATCAAAAAGCAATATCAAAGAGCAATGAAAAAGATTTAGTGATTTGCCTTCCAGTTAACTGAGCCTAGAACTGTGGAGAGGACAGCAGAAAAGTTGCACAATTTCAGAGTGCAGCAGGTGCAAATGCACCTGATGTTTTCAACGACATGCAACTAATAGAAGAACATGGAATGACTACATATTGGTGGATGAAATGTTTGAAGCATTTTGCATCCTAAGAAAAATGAAACTGATGAGAGATATGTTTTCATTAGCAGATCATAAAATGAGTGTATCTATGAAATAGTTTATCACAGACTTAAATTATATAAATATATGAAAAATCATCTTACGTTTACACTCTTACTGAGCCACTAATTCATAATGGTATTGTAACAGGATTATCATAAACAAGTCTCTAACAGCAAAACTACTTGGTGAGTTGGAACTATCATTGATAAGGCAGCACACTTGCCAAGATGAAAAATGAGTAATGAAAATAATCCAAACTCTGAAATGCAGTCAGTTGAAATATTCTGCTTTTTAAACTGATAATATCCATCATCATGACGATATCCGTAAGCAGGTAATGCAATATCTATTGCAAAACAATCTTTTATCCAAAACCCAACATGGCTTATGTCCTAGTCACAGCACAGCTACGGCCCTGTTATCTTTTACATACACCATACACAAGGCCAGAGACTTAGGATACTATACAACCTTGATATTTCTTGATCTCTCCAAGGCCTTTGACACAGTGTCTCACCTTTTACTATTAAGCAGACTGTCTAACTTAAGCTTCTCACATAACACAGTAAAATGGTTTCAGAGCTACCTCAAGGATTGTAAACAAGTAGTAAAATGGTCCAATGAACTCTCACCCTTTCTCCACAATATTACTGAAGTCCCTCAAGACCCCATCCTAGGACACCTACTCTTCAACATTTTCACAAACAATCTTCACACTTCCTCTCACCCTGGGACACTCATTCAATACGCTGATGATTCCACCATAATCTGTACTGCTCAATCACTACCAGAACTACTTTCAAAAACTCCACAGTCCTTTACTGCAGTCGAATCCTGGCTAAGAAATGCCCAACTCTTTCTTAATCTAAAGAAGACAAAGCTAGTATGCTTTCATCCGAAGAACACGTCCCCTGTCACACTGATCATTTTAACATCCTTGCATCTGACAACACCGTCATAGAAATAGTGCAGGAAACCAAACTTCTAGGAGCTATCATTGACAATAAACTTTCATTTGACCCCCATATACAGCAAAATATAAAGAAAACTTATCAAAAACTGGGACTCATATAGAAACAAACATTTCTTTACTGCAGCAACCAAAACTACACTTGTAAAAACATATTTTATCCCCACACCCACTTAACTAAATATACCAACTCTGAGATAGCACTACAGTGGAGTAAAGGGCAATGTCACAGCTCAGACCAAGCTATTTTTTTCCCCTGGTTAAAAAATAGCTGACCTGAGCTTTTGCTATTTTCAGATTCTGGTCTATATGTGTCAGCGAAATGGCATTCACTGTAATGCCATTTTGCCGATCTAATGTAGACTCTTTCTAATGTAAGTTGTACTGTATTGAATTTTACTGTATCTTTATTATACTATATATGGAGCTTTTCTCCCTGGGCCTCTGTAAAAATGGGTTCTGTAAAACCAGTCAGACCATCCCAGTAAACAAATGGCTAATAAAATAAATAAATAAATGCATACAAATAAATAAATAATATCTTCATGTATAAAGCTGAAGCAGACCAAAAATCAAATGAAGAAGAAAGGGCTTGCATTCATGATATGGGTTCTGGTGGGATAAAATCTACACAATTGTTCTATATTAGGGAAGGAATGTCAAAGGTGTGGCCTAAAGAAACATTTTGCAATGGTTGGCAAGATGGATTAGTAAATGAGAATTAATTGTGTATAGATGGGGAGGCATACTACACTAAAATATCTAGTCAGTTATTTTATGGCACCATTGTGAAAACATGTAGGGAAGAATATTGGACTACACTTGTCTGTTGATGAGACTGATGCAACCTGTAACAAATACTAAAAATAAAAATAAACTGTAGTCTTAAACTATGCCTACCTTGGGCACATATATCCTGGAAATGAACTGCTTATTAGAGATGAAAGAGCTGATGTTCCTTTTGTAATTGTGAAAACGTTATATGCTACAAATTATTTGCCTAAAGGCTTGTCATTTGTTAGGACTGGCTAAATAAATTAATAAAGTTAAAGTAGAATATACCTCACAGACCATGGAAAATTTGAGTGCTTATATGTTAATGCCTTCCAGAAAATGAGAAAATGCAATGTTTTGAACAAAAATGAGTTAGTAAAACCAAACAAACATAATCCATGCTACAACTAAAGTAGCATTAGCCCCAAAACAACATATATAATAACTTTCTAAACCAAAATAGCAGGTTGTTAATGAAAAAGTAGACAACCATACTGACAGGGTACACTCACTTGTTACAGACAAAAGACTCTACAAGATTATTAACCAATCTCAAATAATTAAAACTGCCTATAAGAAGAAATGCTTGGTGACATGGCAAGAGTCAACAGTGGGATCATGTCACTAAAACAAACCAACTTTTGTCCTATGTAGTGTTAGTAAAACACTTTAGTCAATGTACCATTTAATTTAAGCTCTTCTGATTTGTCATCTTTAACTGCAATGTAACTTTGATACTTTATTTATTTATTTTATTTTATTTATTTAACATTTGTTAACCATGAAAGTCCGACTTGGGACAAAGCCAATTTTCAGTGGAGGCCTGGGGAGAAATGCTCTTTGTAACGTGGGAGGAAACTGGAGCACCTGGAGGAAACCCACATGAAGGCAGGAGGACATGCAGACTCTGCACAGAAGGCGGTCCAGCCAAGAATTGAACCAGAAAACCTCTTGCTGTGAGGCAACAATGCTACTGCAGCATCACTGCACTGTCCAGTTTGGTGTTTTCTATTTGGCTTTTAATCTTTTCTTTGTGGGGAATGTCAAATGTGTTGTATGCAATTTCTGGATTTTTTTTTCAATGTGTTATTTTAACTGCAGCTGCATTTACTGTTGTTTTAGTAGTCTGAGTTACACAGGAATGTATATCCCATTAAAAAGAGTATGCCATTTCTTCACATTTATATAACTGTGGAGTTGTTACATTTAGTAATAGAGTTCACAAGATGAATACCTCACATAGGTGTGAGGGGAGGGCTTGTCTTCCTGTGAAAAATCTGTTTTAGTTTTCATGGAAAACTGGCTTTGTTATATATTGGTTTCATTGTTTTGATTTAATAGTTTTGACATTTGTGGGTTGTCTGATATGAACCCTAAGTACTTTCTGTAACTAGATGCTTATGTGGATCTTAAGCAAGTATGTCTAGATAAAAAAAGTTCAAGACTCTAAATTTAATATGCCATTTGGAAGGCATTCATTTACATGATTATCTTTTTGCCTAGCTTCTGCCTTGGAAGTACTATATAGAACATTCATTCATTCATGTTTTGATGTCTAGCTTAATCCAGTTTAGTGTCAGAAGGGAACTGGACCCTATCCCACTACTCAGGAATTCAACAAAATTTTGATAATGTGCAGGTGATAAACTATCCACTAATAGGGAGCATGTCATGTAGAAGAAGGTAGTTTCAGTGAACACTAAAATAATGAATATTGTTCACCAAAACCACTTTCACTGACAGTGAAGTTTGCCTTTTTTCTCCACTATTGTGTGACCTTGGAGCTGGTGTGTATGTATATATATATATATATATATATATATATATATATATATATATATCTTTGAGATGTGTGGGTCTGTCACCCCACATGGGGAGGGATAGGGCCTCCACCTGCAAACAAAAATATTCTAATGTTTGGTAAAGATAGTTTCAGTGAATGGTTTTAAATTTGTTTGTATTCACAGAAACTACCTTCAGCAACTCATCACGAATCCCTGTGATGATATTCTTGTCTGGAGTAAGATTTAAGAACATTATAATCTGACACTGAAAATAAGTCTAGAAACAACTATAAGTCTTGATTAAAACTAAAGGCAATTAAATGTTCTTTCAGACAAAATTAAAATTTTTATAGGTTAGAATTTAACCAATAATAGATTTACAATAAATGAGCAGGGTAGCAAGTATTGAGGACTTGAAAACCCAGTGAATAAAGGTTTGCAAAAATTACAATGCTTGGATAATTATACAGGAAATTCATACCACATCTATCAGTATGCATTAATCAACAGAGAATTGTTTTCTGTAAGACTACTGGTATAAAGCCCATCTTGTGAAATCTCTCAGAAGCAAAGGAAAGAACTAGTGAGAACTTATGCTTCAAAAGAGCTGGTAATATTGAGTAAAGTATCTATTGTTTTTTTCACACTGGAAGGCAAATCTAAGGTGCTGCTACTTTACTACTATTTGCATAGGTTCATAGGTTGGTACTAGGCTATAAGCCCTAGGGCCTATACAAGCCTAGCCATAACAATTCCCTGGATATTTCTTCCCACAATATTTACTTCCCTGGACCCCTGTCTAGCAGGGTGACTGATGTGATCCCCGAGGTGAATTTCCTATCTCCCATCCAATTATCAAGGTTCCTTTTGAAGAGGGCCAAGGAGGCACTTTGCTTGACATGTATGGGCAGTCTATTCCAGAGTATGGGGAGTCTTTGGGTCAGGAACCTATCCTTCCAGCATGTTTTGTTCATTATGATGACAAGGTTTAGATCCCAGGAGTGTATGGCTCTGAGAGATTGGGATTTCTTTAAGTGGAGATGTCCAACAGCTCAAGGTTTGACATGGCCTCGTATGTTAAGCAGAGATCATCTCTGAGTAGACGATATGCCACAGACTATAGCTGGAGTTTTTTTAGACAGTCTGCATAGGGCATCTGCTTTAGGCCTGTGATTCTTTTAGTGAGGTATTTCTGTGGCCTTTCCAGCTGTTGCAGATGTCTTGTGAGGTACATGCTAAACGGGGCATTGTACTCTATAATGGGTCTAATGAGGGATGAGTACAGTGGGACAATGACCTCCTTTTTTCTGGATAAAAAGCCCTTAGTGAAGAGGTGTGCCACATAGAAGAATTTCCTGACTGTTGTGGCGATGTGGTTATCAAAGGTGAGACCACTGTCCACCTGTGTCCCTAAGTCTCTCATCACACTTTCGGTGTGTAGTGTACTGCCACCTATGTCGTAATTCATGGGTACATGGTCTTTTCCAAAGGGGATAACTATACATTTCTTGGCATTAAGCTTGAGCCCATGGCTCTGGCACCAAGCATCTGTTTCTTTAAGGCCCTTTTGCAGAGTATCCATGTAATTTGGGGATTCAATAATGGCTCCCAGTTTGCAGTCATCTGCGAACTTTGTTAGCCAGAGTCCCTTAGTGTTGGCCTGTACTTCAGAGAAGTAGATGCTAAACAAGAGTGGTCCCAGGACTGAACCCTGAGGTACACCACTTGTTACTTGTCTGGAGCTGGATTTGGAGTCTGCTACTTTTACAGTCTGGGTTCTGTCAGTAAGCCAGTTGGCAACCCATTGAGTGACATAAGGATTTATGCCCAGCTTAGTAAGTTTATCTATGATTCCAGAGTGGAGGATGGTGTCAAAGGCCTTGGCAAAGTCCAGATAGGCTGTGTGGACCTCCATACCCTCATCCACAGATCTGGAGTCTGTTTCAAAGAAGTTAGTCAGGTTCAGGAGACAAGATCGGCTCTTCACAAACCCAAACTGGGTGGGGTCCAGTGTTTGAAGGTTGCTGATGTCTTTGTTTATAAGTTCCATGATAATGCATTCCATGCCCTTGCAGATCAGGCTCATCAGACTGATGGAATGGTAGTTCCTGGGATCCAAGGTGGACCCCCCCTCTGTGGAGTGGGATAACTGTAGCTGTGCACCACTCAGTGGGCACAAAGCCTGAGGTGAGGCTATGATTAAACATGACACTTAGGTGAGGTGACAGTTCATTTTGTAGTTCATGTAGTACACAGCCCAGGATGTCATCTGGTTCCATGGATGCTGTATTCTTAGCTTTGGAGAGTGTGGTTTCTATCTGTGTGGCCGTGATTACCAGAATTTGGCAATATTTTGGTATTGAGATGGGCCCTTTAGGGGGTGAGAGGGGGTTGAAGTTAGCACTAAATTGATCTGCCAGGATATTGGCAATATCCTTGGGATCAGTATATTTAATGCCATTCTGTCGAAGCTCAGAGCAGATCTGAGCATTGCCATTTAGATTCTTGACATAACTATAGAATGCCTTGTGGTTGTCTTTGGAATCTTTAGCAATTTTATTTTCGTAACTTGCTTTGGAGGATTTTATGAGGGATCTCAGCTTCTTACTGAGGCTGGTAAGGGAGTTTTTTGCCTCCTGGGATTTTCCTCTTTTCTGCAACAGTTTCTTCCTTCTGTTGTATAGTTTGTTTATGGCAGGGGACCACCAGATTGGCTTTCTTTTTTTGGAGGAGAGCGTCTTGGTTCTATTTGGGATGGCACAATTCATGCACGAGTGGATGTGCTCGTACAGTGCCTTAGTGTAGGACTCAGCAGTCAAACTTTCAGCTCCCGTTTGTATGGGTGTCATGAGGTTTGTTACTGCTGACTTGAGTAGCATGAAGTTGGTTTTGGAGAAGTTTTTTACAGAGGTTTCATTACTGGGGGGTAGGGGTGGGATGTGGATGTCAAGGGTGATTAGCTTATGGTGAGACCTGACCAATGAGGGGATGACTACTGGTGTGGAGCATCTATCTCCCATGTTGGTAATGACCAGGATTAGGATATTGGAGCCCTTGGTGGGACAATGGATTAGTTGATCCAGGGCATTGGAATTTATGAATTCCAGGAACCGTTGGGAAAAGGTGTTGGTACCCCGTGTAGTTTTCCCAGTTAATGGCAGGGTAGTTGAAACCACCTAGTATTAGGGTGTTTGGTTGTATCTTAATATTTTCCAGTATGTTTAGAAAGGTGTAATGAGAATCTTGGGGCATGGTGGGGGATCTGTAGCAAGCTTCAGTTTGGATTGTAGTCTTACCTAGTGTTAGTTGCACCTGGAAAATTTCAGATGCATTGTGTTGGACAACTAGCCTGGAGATGTGAATATCCTTGGTGAGTATGAACACTCCTCCACCTTTAGTGTTTTGGTCTTGGTTTGGTGGCCGAAAAGTGTGGTAAGAGTTGTAGCCTGATATTGCAGGTGTGCTCTCTGGAGCCTTGAACCAGGTCTCAGTTACTGCACAGATATCAATGCTCTCCAATTTTAGGAGTGCCTTGAGAGAGTGCATTTTGAGGTTTAGACTTCTAGCATTGAGTAGCATTACCTTCAGATTTTGCATGCTTGTATCTGTTAAGGTGGTGGTTTTGTCCTTTGAACCTTGCCTAAAAAAGGCACTATAGGGGTGGCAAGAGCTTTAGCCAGTAACCTGAATCCCAGGGGTGACAGGTGCAGACAATCTCTGGCAAAGCATCGTGGTTTGTCTATCATGTTGTCCCAGGCAGACAGATACTGAATCCCCTTTGAATGACACCAGAAGCTTAGCCTGTTGTTGAAGTCAATCATTTTGTCCTTATACTGTGGTATAATTTTGGGCAAAGGCAGGATGCTACTCAGGGCTAGGGTCATACCTGCCTGGGCCACATGATCTGAGAGCTCTTCCATGTCTCTTTTCATGTAGTCCAGGGAGGTACGTCTCAAGTCATTCACCCCAACATGGACAATGACAGTGTCGTATTTGTACTTGTTGTGGAGTAACTTGAGTGCATGCATTATGTGGCGGATCCTGGCACCTGACAGGCAGCTGACTGTAATTTTCTCCTTGTTCAGCCTGGTGAGTGGGATCTCCTTGTTCAGCCTGGTGAGTGGGACATCCATGTGCCTGACTATAGAGTCACCTATGACTAAATTGTTGGGTACATTTTCTTGCCTTAGGGGCTGTTGTTGAGTGGCACACTGGTGTTGTGAGTTATGTGTCACTTTGGTTGTGACTGGTGTTTGTTTGTGTTTCAGCTTCGGAGGTCCTTGTTGCTTGGGCAGGTTAATGTTAAGGGCCTCTGCATATGTGGGTTTAGTGTTGCTATGTGTGGGTGTTGATGGTATGAGTTTTGAAGGGCTATGTGTTGCTTAAGATGTAGTGCAGGTGTTAACCTTCTCCTCTTGACTGTCTAGCACATTCTTGGCTGGGGAGAGCTTTGCTTCCAGGTTGGCTATGTAAGTGCATCTGTTGCAGGTTGTAGTGTTGGGTGGTAGGAGGAGAGGGTTGTCTGTGTACATGAGGTAGTTGCTGCATTGCCCCAGTATGCCCAGATTCACCAGGTGGACAGGATAAATCACTGGAAGCTGCCTCTTGGACATGCCTGTTTAGGTGTTTTTTTGATAAGTACAAGAGTTGCTTTCCCTTACCTTTGCAAGGTACTTTGCAGTTATAGGCTGTTTAGTGCCTACGATTAATTTCTCCTTATTAATTAGGAGAGTTGAGTGCTTGTATCAGTTTAAGGCTTCCTAGTGCTTTCCAGCAGGTTCTAGAGCAAGTGCTAGTCACAGGGTTTCAGATTTTAATGTTACTACTGAGAAACCAGCTAGTTCTAAGGGAAAATTTGAGGAACAGACTTTCTGGCACCTGGATTAGTTTAACCATAGCCCCACAGTGCTGCACAATGCGAAAAACATGCAAACACACATGTTTTTAAGCCAGAAAGTTGAAAGGGATAGCAGTCAGCCCAAAATGGCTAATAAAATTACAATTTCATAGCTGGAAACCACTCCTCTAGTCTTAGATAGGCAGTACAATGCTCACCACTCCCACTGGTAAGCAGTAGGACTTCCCTCTACCACAGCAAAGTCTGTATAGTTATGAATACAGAAAATAAAGTCCTGAAACCAGCAAACCCTGGTAGGACTTCCCTCTACCACAGCAAGGTCTGGATAACTCTGAACACATAAAATAAAGTCCTGAAACCAGCAAAGCCTGGGGTCTGGACTATACTAGCTAGGGAAGGCAGGAAATGAGCAAACAAGATAGTATTTTTTTTATTCGTTAAAACAGGCTAAACAATACAATAATACACTAAATAAACACAGAAAAGGTGAACAGACTTAAGTGTGTAGCCCTAAACAGTAAATGCAATTAAAACTCTACAAAATTAGCAATTTAAAACTTTTTAAATGAAGCAAGGCAAGTGCACAACTGAAAAATGATTTAAGAGGCAGTAATACAGTAGAATAAGTAACTAGTTTACATATACAGAAAAGCAGCTAAAACAACACTAAAACAATTCAGATGCAGTGCAACCTAGAACACTTGAGTTGTAGCAATATCAAGGCAAATACAGTTTTAATAAATGCACTAAAATATACTCTATATTTCCAAAATGTTTGAGAAGCACAGTCAGAACACTAGGAACTTCAGGCAATTTCTTTTTTTTTTTAGAAAGTGAGAAAGGAGGAACAGAAGGAAAGAACCTAACTGGGTTGGCCTTCTCAGATGTTCTCTCTGTATTAGGTAGAATGAGCTAATGATACTAGACTGGGAGGAGTGTCCAATATCAAATTTAGAGTAGGGGAGGGCAACTGCAAGGCCAGCAGGTATCTTCTCTAGTCAGAACACACTACAGAAATCACTTCAGGCAGAGAACACTACAGGCAGTGAGCCAATATATATAAAATACAGTAATAAAGTATGCAGCAGACAATAAAAGTGCTATAAATATCTAGAATAACCAATAACTAGTAAAAATAAGCAAAAAAAGTCTATTTATTGTTATATATCACAGGTCAGAGTTTTAGTCAGTGTACCTTCTCTAATAGCTCTGTGTGGAATGGCAGAAAACACTAAAGTTAACTTCTTAAGTAACAGAAAGTTGAAACCTGAAACAACTTAAAAAAAAATCTCAAAAGAACCAATGAGGTGCTTTCTCCAAGCCATAGACCTGGCAACCCCAACCAGCAATGACCACAAACACTACCACTCTCACTGTAGTGGGGGATGGTCTTTGCTAACTAAGATGGAATTAAAAATAAGCTGAGAACACAGCCTCTAACAAACAACTAGGCCCAGAAACACAATCTTAAATTTGGAAACGTTTCAGGTAGAAACCACTACAGGCAGTGAGCCAATAGCTATAAAATACAGTAATAAAGTATGCAGCAGACAATAAAAGTGCTATAAACATCTAGAATAACCAATAACTAGTAAAAATAAACAGTCTACTTATTGTTATATATCATAGATCAGAGTTTTAGTCAGTGCTCCTTCTCCAATAGCTCTGTGTGGAATGGCCTTATTCTAAAATAGCGTTGTTGAAACACTCCATTGCTAGAAAGGTGATGATGTACATCAAACTGTTTTTGTTTGTCATGGCATACAAGATGTATCAATGACTGATCATTATTTCAGTAGTGCAGCAATCAGAGACTTTGCAAAGACATATGGTTTCTAGTATGTAAACTGGACTTACATTGAAATGGATTAGCTCAGATTAGAAAGATAATTGTGAATCAGTTAATTAAAAAGGTAGTTTATTCAAAGATTAATCTTTATCTTATTTTGTTAAAGTGTAAGAGCTATATCATTGTCACATTGTCATTCACCTGCAGAATTACTTTTTTTGCAGGCAATTAAGAATCCGATTGCCAGAAACAGTCATGCATAAAAGTGAATTATTTTTTTTCTAGAGTAAAGACAAAAGGTAAAGCTTCTTCTGAAAAGGTATTATATAAAGGGGACAAGAGATTTGATGGACATCAGCCTAATGACAGAATGAGACTAAATAGTGACAAACAGTGGAACACTTAGGATAGAGTACAGCAGTTTATTGCACCTATCCAGTAGAAACATGTAACAAGACTATTTTCATGATCTAATTAAGATATTTCTTGTTAATGCCTGAGAAATGCAGAGAACAGAGAAACTATCTGAATCTAGGATGAGTTAGAGCATTGGTGACTGAGCATCTCAACCATCAAAAATCTTCATTAGATTTTAAAGTAGCTCTGACATATGTTTTATTTAATGTTATTAAGTGTCTTAAATCATGTATAGTAATATTCTAAAAATAAAACCTGTTTTTTCAATGCATTATATCTAATAGTCTCAACATGCATTTTAAATGAAAATTTGGAAGAATTAGAACTCCCAAATCTTTATAACTATAAAGTTCAAATAGTGCAAATGAAGATAAAGTTATTGGATACTTTATACCTGGTCTTCCAAAAAGCATGATCTTACATTTATTTTGGCTAAACTGTAAGCCCATGTCTTTTTTCCAGTTTCCATTTCTTGCTTTATAAGTGTTACTAACTCCAAAATCATCTTTACTATTTGCAAATGATCCAGTCTTGCAATCTTTAGCATACTTGAAGATTTAGCAGTGAGGATATAAATGTATAGTACTAAGTTCAACATTAAGTAACACAGGATGTATCATCCCTGTGGACCCCCAGATTGAATATCAGCAGGGTCAGCTTTGGCACTCTGAATAGTTACTATCTGTGTTCTACCATTTAATAAGCCATATAATTAAATACGAACTAATTTGTAAATCTGTTAATACTCCATAAATCACAGAGTGTGGTGGTAAATCAAAATCCTTGGTTAAATCTACATAGATAACACCAAGACTTAAACCTAATGTCAGAGCCCTGGTAATATTGCCAAGGAAGCCAATCAGATTAGTAAAAGTTGAATGCCCATGAATAAATCCATGCTTAAAGATGTCATGCTTTTTGATGTTTAATTCTTCATCTAATACATGAATAAGACATCTTTTGAAACATTTTCTTAGTATAGATGTGAAACTAAATTGGTGATAATTCTGCACATCTAATTTACTACTCTTTGTACATAGCAGGATAACTAGTGAATGTTTCCATTAAGAGGAAAAAGCACCTTTTGAAAAACATTTATTAAATAAAATAAACAATAATGGTTGGAAAGTGTCCAACAAATTCATTATCAATATTTTAGGTATATTATCAGCACCCATAGCAGTATGGTTAATAATCTTCTGAAATGAAAAATTCAGGATTTTATTAGTAATCAAAGGACATGATCTTATACTGGCTTCTTCCAAAAGGAAATCTATATTAATATTGACCATATGGCCTGGCTGGTTATTAACAAAGTACCTATTAAAGATGCTACCAATAGTTTTATGTTTACATATAGTTATATGTCTATATCACTTTATCAAATCACTAATCAGTGACTACCCATTCATCAAACCTCTTTTTATCAAAGCCACTAATCATAGAACACTGTTCTATCAAATTTCAACTAGGGCAAACCAACAGTAAGTCAATCAAGTGACTATGAAAAAAATCATAAAATTTAAAACCCCACCCTCATACCCCCTAACTAAATATACCAACACAGAGATTGCACTACAGTGAGGAAAAGGGCAAATTCCAGATGGTGGCCAACTGCTGGTTTGCCCTAGGAAAACTTTGCTGTTAAATGATTAACAGCTTCAATAAAAAGAGGTCTGACAAATGGGTATTGACTGATTAGTAATTCAACAAAGTGATATAGACCATATAGGTATACCTTGAACTTTAATATAATTAAATAGTGGAGGTTTTTTACTAATAAAGTTCAAATACTTGTAATTTCTTTCTTATTAGAAGTATCTTCTGCCAGTTTATTTTCATAAACACTTTTTTTAGACTTCCTTGGATGCTTCATCTACTTACTACATTTATTTAATATGCCCTTATTAAGCCTAGTAGAGTACGTCTTGTAACATAACCATAGTATTATTTTCTTTTTATATAACTTATGAAGATTTAGACTCCACCAAGGAAGATGTTTCTTAATATTCATTAGTTTATATGCTTCAGTCATCTTTGCATTATTTCTCAAGATCTTTTCTAAAGAATCATAGCCTAAATGTGTCTCATTTGTTTAAAGACACACATAAATATTAGTTATGCAAATTTTTAAATAATCATAGTCTATCAGATCATAAGTATATCTCTTTATAGGAAATGTATGCTTGGAATGCATCTTTAACTCGTTCCCTCTGGTACAGCTCTTTTGAATGTGTGCCTTTAACTCCCAATGGGCATGGCTTAAGTCTTTAAAAAATGAAGTTATCACCTTACAGTTCTAGAAAATACTCATTGAGAGAGGTCAAATATCAATACAGTTGTGTTTGCCATCACATATGCTTCAAGACAAAATATCCTGGTAGCTTGTAAGTAACATGGTTTTGGAATTATTAATGTAAATATGAACAATCAATATTTGACACCTAGAGGAGCAGTAGGAGTTAACTGCAGAAGACGCCTGGAGGAGCACTCGACTGTAATGAGTTAAGTCAAATACTAATGAGAAATTATCTGACTTTCCTTTTTTCCTGAAGTATTTTTATTAATATTTTAAAAGAAAAAACAAAAGTTACAAAAAAGATACATTTTGAACATAATATAGTACAAGCATAAGATGAATCATCATTTAAGAGAACAAATAAAATTGCAGCTATTTACATTATATATGCAGAAGCTTGACATCAAGATAGTAATTGACATAAAACAATCATAACAATAGGTAAAATAGTTAAGTAGATGATAGGGACGAGTCAGTAAGGGGTACAACTTTCATCCAAGGATTATTTATTAGTTTATTTGGAAATATTATTCCTTCTTTTCCTTTGTTTTATTTAAATGCAACTTCTTTTAGAAGACCAAGAAAGTCTTAAAATTTCATCTCCAAAGATTTCCAGTTTCCAGTAATAGTTTTCCTGGCTACAGCAAGTATTGTCCAAATTAAATAAATACGCCTTTCTTTTGTTTGTCTAGTCCTATAATATTAAAGACAATCATTTATTTTCTTAAAATAGATGTATCATTTCATAATGCTTTAAAAAATCTTGAATTTTTATCCAAATTTTCTGAACCATATGACAATCAAGAAGCATATGTGACCGTTACATCTCCAGCAGCCAGAGAGGTTATCTTTTGTCATTTTAGCAACTCTACCTGGAATTGTAAAGTACCTAAATAACAATTTCCAGATAAATATACTCCAATAAAGAGTCTAAAATATATTTTTAATACAGGAAAAACAGTTGATTTTTATTTTGGTCAGTAAAAGTTATAGGAAATTCTTTAGTAAAAAAGCTCCAGAAATCCATATATAAGTTTGAATGATGCTTGGCTAACATCTGATATATTTTTAAAATTAAATTATGTAATTCTCAATGTTTATAAGTAAGAGTCTCACAAGGGATAATTGGCTAGGCTTAAAATGGCTCGCAAGGGCAGTAAGCTTAGTACTAATCTATGAACCTATGAATTTCAAATAACATCAGTATCCATTCCAGAACTTCGACTAAATCAGAATTTGAAAAAAATGAAGATTTAGTTTGAAAACTTGTTAAAATTATTTGGTGATAATTTAAGTCATTGTTGTTTTTATTAAATTCTAAACAAATAGCTTCAGAAGATTTACCTTTAAACCATTCAAAACATTGATATCCATAATAAAAATATTTAATACCCCAAGAGTTTAAAATATAAAAAGGTAGATTATTAATAAAACTTGTATTTAATGAAAAAGGAATCAGAGATTCAAACCAAAACTTGTAATTTGAGTTAGTAATGTTCTTTTAAAAATGTCTTAGACTGAGTTTAAGTATGTTGAGTGAGATGGGGAATTTGTAGATATTTGGAAATATTTACAGATAAATATCCAGAATGGATTATATAATTTAAAATTTATTGAGTCTAAATAGTTTAGTTTATTGATATTCGATAATTGTAGATGTAGACTTTTCCAGTTATATAGTTTATATCTAACCAGTTAAAATCATGTTTATTATTATTAGTGCTTTTGCATATGTTTCTATATTAGAAAAATGTAAACCTCCATTTTTCCTCTATCTGAAGTGGTGGTTTATATTCAACCTAGATTTATTTGGCTACCATAAAAAGTTTATAAAACATCTATTTATTGCTTTAATGTTTTTGTTTGGTGGTAATACTAGAGATTGTATTATATATAACTTTTTTTGGAAATAAAAACAATTTAATAATATGTAATCTGTCTTCAATGAAATATATATTTTATTCCAAGAATTAATGAGATTAGTCAAATAAATTATTTTTTCATAATTATAATTTAAGGTTTCTTTTGTATTATTACAAATATAAATACCTAAGTATGATATAGGTTTAGATTTTTCACCTAAAATTGAGACATTTGTATTTAATCAATGTATTTATTAATAAATAAACTTTTCAATTGGAACTATTAAAATGTAACCTTGACATTTTTTGAAAATTATCAATTATTTTATTTAGTTCTTCTAATATTTCCGGAGTAGTTTTAATTGTTAGAAGAATACCAACAGCCAATAACATTAATTTAGAGTTATATTATTTGTTAAACTCTAAAACTAAGATTTTGGTATTTGAATTTATTAGGATTGCACATATTTCAATAGCTAAATTGAATAATGAGACAGAGTGTGGAAACCTTGCTTAGTTCCTTTGGTTAAGTTTATAAAATTAGAAGTATATGGACCTACTTTTACATATGCCTTATTATTATTATTATTATTATAGATTTTTTATTAATTCAATGAAATTATAAGGGAACTCAAACAATTGTAATACTTGAAATAAATAATCCTAATGTAGACTCACTTTTTTCTATATCTAAGCTGATCAATAAAGATTCAGTTTCCTCATTATTCATCATATCTATCAATGTGATTAATCTTTTTGTGTTATCAGCAATTTGTCTTTTTCAAATAAATTCTGATTGATCTAGCCCAATTATTGTTGGTAATTTTTTTTCATTCTATCAGGTAATATGAACATGAATAATTTGTAATTTACATTGAGTAAAGGGACAGGTTGATAAGAAGAACATATCTGAGGACCTTACATTTGTTTAAAATTGGAGTAATTAGTGAATATTTCCAAGAAGGAGGGAATTTGATCTATATCTTATACTTTTGAAAAGACATTTTGTAAAATGATTATTATTTTTTGGGGAAATAATGTATATAATTCAAGTATTATTCCATCACTACACAGAGATTTATTACATTTAATACCTTTTATTTTTTGAATAATTTCTTTCTTTAATAAGTTATTTTTGTGAATTGGACATCTTTTTAATTAAAGTGGAATCAATATTATCTAATAAACTTCCCCCTGTATTTGTTTCTAATTTATTTATGTGTGAATAATGATGTCTAAAATTTTCTCAAATATTACCAATATCAGAGTTTAATTCATTTATAATATGATTTTTGATTCTTTACTATTATTATTGTTTGCATTAAACTTAATTATTTTGGTTATATTCCTTATATTTTAGAAGACCTTTGAATATGACACTATATTAAGCTTTTCTAGAGCTAATGAAGTTTTGTGGGATAGTATTTCATTATATGTATTGTTTAATGTTCTTATCTCATCTTTCTTCTGACCAAATCTATCTTCTTCTTTTTTATACTTTCTTTTAATTTTGACTGTATCTCTAATAATTATTTTTTCCACTCTTTTAGTTTATATTTATGCCATGAAATTGTTTTCAGATACATATATGCTTTAAATGAGTTCCAGATCATTGTTTGATTAGAGTTAGGAGTTTCATTAAATAATGCAATACTACCTATCTGTTCCAGTAACCACTTTTTATATTCTTTCATTTTGGTGATATATAATGGAATTCAGTTAATAAACGTAAGATTTTTAAAATTAAAGCATTATGCTCTGACCAATATACAATTGAAATAACCACCTAGTATTAAATTACATTTATAGTTATTTATTACAAAATTAAATTGTTTTGCTATTCTGACTCCTTCTCCTGGGAACCAGTATAAATGTACCCAAGTTCAGATCCTGTCACAATATTTTATAGTAATCAATGTAAATAAACCCTGTTTATCTTCATGTTTAAATAACATTTGGGGCACTCATATATTCTTTTTCCATGAAATTGCTACTTCTCTTTTTAGAGTTAAAGAGAAGAATGAAATAAAGTTATATAGTGACACATTTAGAATATAGAGAACTATACTGGCAGTTAGTGCTGGAAGCAAATAAACACCCTAGTTTAAATTATATGGTTTCACTGAAGCCTGTCTTAAAATTGAGGGCAGCAAAACTTTGAAAATTAAGTTTAGTTCAAATATATTTTTATCCAGTAGATGGTGGTGTTTATTAAGTTCCTATACACAGCAGGCTCTGAAGTTTTTCAAGCTTATGAATATATATTGGTATTCACATCAGTTTTAAATGATTATAAATGTTACATTGCTTATATTGTTTGTTTATATTCATGTTATGTGTATTTAAAATGTTATATTCTCATTTTATTGTATTATTGTATTTATAGTGGTTTAATGAGTTTTAAACAGGGTCTATATTCACAGTTTGTATGCACCAAATTTTGTATTGTGTCTTTAAATGTGGAAAATGTTGTTAATTGATCAGTTAAGGGCTGTATATAAATGGTGGTTAGAAGTTGGTATGCTCATCTGATGAAGTTGTACTGATGAAAATGCGGTGATACAGACAAGGCTTTCGTTTTGTTCATCTGCTCAATAAAGTTGGTGTTGCTATCTGGTGAACCTTCCAGTGCCTTATTTTTTGGTTGTTTGTATTTAGGTACTTTTTCCATTTTATTCATTTATATAGTTGTTAAAGTTCCAAAACTAAATGTCTGTTTCTTGTCCCGTTTTGTGAAAAATGAGTCTCCTGAAGAAATAAAACATGAGGTTTATTAAGTTCTAAATATTTTTGTAAATTAGCCCTCTTTTGGTATTGTTTAGCCCATTAACATTTAATGACAAGAAGTTTATTTCCATATTTTAGAAAAAAGTGATTTATTATGTTTAATTTTAATCTTATTATTAATATATTTATGTAGATTAAAGTCTCAGGCAAAAGAAAAAAGTTCTAACATCAATAAAATAATATATTGTTTTCCTTAAAATCCTACACCTGGCATTGCCTGAGCACCAAATCCTACACTGAGCATGGACAAGTGCAGGGGGCGTGTCTGAGAGCAGGGCTCTCAGAATAAACATATCCCTGCAAAGTAGAACAGAAGAAAGTGTAAATAAATGAGCGAGACCACTCATAGGTGTCCGCATATCCCCACCAACAGTCCCCATGTGTTCAACAGGAACAGTACATTGAAATAAAACAAAGAAACTCTTGTATTTATTTTTTTTTAAACCCCGAGTACAGCTAACCGTAGGTGTGCAGGTTTGCCCATTGCTTAGCTACGGTTAAAGCAGCTGAAAAGGCTGAAGAGGATAACAAGGAACATATATGCAAATGAAGCAGCACAGCAATAGTGTAGTGGTTACAGCATCCGCCTAATGAACAGGCATTCCCGGTTCGAGTCCCACTGCAGCACTTATCATTTTCCATGTGAAATCTATATATGAATATATTTTTACATCTTTTTGCCATATAACCTACATAATAACATTTAAATGTGAACTGGAGTACTGCATGAAGTGTCAGTGTCATAATGAATAAGGCACTAGTTAGCAGGTTTAAGCACAAATAAGCAGTAGTAAGCGTGTCTAAGTGCGTTTGCACAGGGGTAAGCATTGCCTACAGAGATTAAGCAAAGTAGAAGCTAACTGAGTATAAGAAACAGTAACCGGAGGTTAGCAGTGCTTACCGTCGTGCAAACCCACGCAAACCCGCCTTAATCACTCTGGATCCAACAGCCCATGTCCTGCTCAGCAACAAAATAAACTGCCCCTGCAATGCTCAAACTCAGGACCCTGAACACTATAGGCACAGTAGTTAATAGATATGCATGAGGTATCAGCAAACTAATTCTCACCACAGGAAAATCAAACCAAACATGTGAACTGAATCTATGTACAGTGTGAAGTGGTATAACCTGCTGCATAACATAAATATGTGAACTGGAGTACTGCAGTAAGGCCAGATGTGAGGTGTTATTGCAATAAAGTGTTGAAGTTCCCGGGACCCCATACAGCATACGTACACAGGAATCAAGGATACAAGACACATGTATAACATGTAATAAAGAAGACATCAATGCTAAAAGGCAACTATTTATTTATTTATTTTATTTATTTTACATTTGTTGACTGGGCTAGTCTAACTGGATATATGTCCATTTTCAGTAGAGGCCCGGGGAGATGAGCTCCGAGGAAACAAACAAAATCACATATACAAAAATTAATGTATACAATGAACATTGCAGGTGCAGTACAGAGAATAATCAAAGAGGTCATTCGTTCATAACATAGTGCAAAATATACAGATACAATTAGTACAATACAAAATGTAGTTGCAATACATCATAAAGAAAAAGATGGCAGCTGAATTATACAATATATTAGTATACAAGTAGTCATAAAGAAAAAGTAGGAGCTGAAATTATACAATATATTAGTAAAAGTAGTCTCCTTAATGAGATTCTGAAGATGTAAGTAATAGTATAGAAGGGCAAGGTAAGTTGTTATTAACAAAAGGAACTTGATTACTGAGAAGAGAAGGGTAGGTTGAACCAAGTAAGAAGAGCTAGTTGATCAGTTAGGTTTAGTACAGGGGCACAATCAGTGTGTTCTGAGGAAAAGTTTCAATTTGGTTTTAAAGAGTGATATAGAGGGAAGAGAGGAAAGCTCGTTAGGAAGAAGGTTCCAGGATTTTCCAACAGTATTAGAGAAAAGAGAGTCCCCAACCCTGTTGTTTGATTTACAAATATTTACAAGAAGTTTATGTGATGATCGTAAGGTTTTTAGATTGTTGTAGGGGGTAATGAGGGTAGATAGTATAGGGGTATTGGCAGGTTGGTAAAGGGTTTTATGGGCAATGGTCAGTTGGTGGAATTTAAGCTGATTTTGTAATTCAAGCCATCCTAGCTGCTTTAGATTAAAACAGTGGTGGGTTCTGAAAGGGTTACCTGTAGAAAATCTGCTGTTATTGTAGGAGTTTTCCATTTTATTAAGGTTGTTTTTAGAGAGATTAGTATATATGGGTGAGGCATAGAGGAGAGTAGAAATTAGATGGGTGTGAGCAATAGTTATTCTAGCTGCAGGAGAGAAGGGTTTGATCCTGTAGAGAGAGCCTAGTTTTCTATTAACAGATTTTAGAGTATTGTTAATATGGGTGTCGAAGTTAAGGTTGTTATCTATGGTGATACCTAGTAGCTTGGTAGTTGGATCTGGGGATATGAGAGTACCACCATTGGATGTTACTGTGAAGTCTATTGGGGGGGACTTACAAGTAGGAGTAAAAAGGAGTAGTTTCGTTTTTTTTTTTTTTTTTTTGGGTTCAGAAGGAGACAGCTCTGTGTAAACCATTGTCCAACTGTGTTAAACACATTTTGGGTAAGGGAGTGAAGTTCAGATATAGATGTGGCTGAGCATATAAGTGTGGAATCATCATTGTATGCATGTAGCTTGGGGGATTGCTAGGTGAAGGTCATTGATAAATATAGAAAACAGGAGAAGTGCTAATATGGACCCTTGAGGAACACCAATGTTAACGGGCAGATGAGTAGATAGAATGTTATGCCAAAGTACAACCTGTTGTCTGTTATCTAAGTAGGACTGGAACCATTTTATAGCTAGCGCATCTAGTGACTGGGATTTGAGAATATTTACAAGTATCTGGTGATTTACCATATCAAATGCCTTAGACAGATCTATAAACAGTGCAGAGGAATGCATATTGAGGTTACGTTTTTTGTTAATACAGTCAGTAAAGGAAAGGAGGGCAGTAGTAGTGCTGTGGGAAGGTCTGAAACCATGTTGAGAGTTTTAAAGTAAGTTATTTTGGATTAGGTGGTCTAGCAATTGTCTGTGGATGCATTTTTCCATGATCTTTGTTAAGGGAGAAAGTAGGGCTGTGGGACTGTAATTGGAGAGTTCAGTAGAGTTTCCACCCTTGTGAAGGGGGATAATATGGGATATTTTCCAGATTTTATGGATGTGTCCTTCACTGATGGTTCTATTGATGAGAATGGAAATGGGATAGGCGATGGATTTGGCTGCCTTTTGTAGATATTCAGCAGGTAGTTGGTCTGCTGAAGGAGTGCACGGTTTCAGTTTTTGGATAAGGGTAAGAATATATGTTGTTGGGACTGGTTAGAAGAGAAATGGAGGGGATGGGTTAGGTTAGAGTTGGATATAGTTAAGTTCTGAGTACATAACTGACTGGCAAGAGTTTGAATGGCCTCAGTGAAAAAGGTAATAAAGGCATTAGCAGTCTGCTTTGGATTCTCCTGGTCTGTGCCTTGTGGGTTTGGTGTGATGGATTGACCTGGGTGTAATAATTGATTAATACTCGCCCAGAACGTTTGTGGTTTATTATGGTGAGTCTGCTGGAATTGTAGGTAGCAGTTTCTTTTGTCAGACAGTATAGCTTTTTAGTTTAATTTCTCAGCTGTCTGAAGTTTTGTTGGTCTACTGGGTTTTTAGTTAAATGAGATTTATTCCAGTATTTATTTCTGATATGGATTTTTTGCCTGGTTTCTTTTGAAAGCCATGGGGCAGATTTAGTTCCCATTCTAATAGAGCGGGTTGGTGCATGGTGGTCTGGAATAGCTAGGAAGTTAGAAATAAAGTAATTAACAGCTTCCTCCAGTGTGGGGTATTTTAAGGGAGACCAGTTACATGCTCTTAGTTCTCTCTGGAAGAGATCGGGGTTGACGTTTTTCTTGGTTCTAATTGTCCTAGATATGGTTGGATTAGGTAGATTGGATTTAAGCCTGAGGATGTAGGTTAGTGAGTGGTCACTTACATAATCAGGGAAGGTTCCAGCTTCATATGTCTATGGATGATTATTTATGAGAATCCAATCTAAGGTACTTTCTTTCTTATTATGCTTGTTTATCCTGGTAGGGTAGGTAATGGTTTGAGAAAAAAGAAAAAGGTTAATATGGCTGGTAGGGTGGCTACTGCTACAACACTTCCAATCAATGTTAAAATCACCTAGGATTATGGTTTCTTGGGATAAATTTTGGGATAACCAACAAAGGATATTTTCTATGGTGGCAATGTTATTGCCAGGAGGAAAATAGATACAGATAATATAGATGGATTTGAATGTGTTAAGTTGAAGCTTGGTAATAATAATTTCAGTGTTGGAGTCTTGAGGTGGTTTATAGTCGTAGGTAGTAATCTGTAACCCAGATTTAAATAGGATAGCTACACCACCACCCTTTATGGTTGCACGGTCAAGTTGCAAAATATTATAACTGGGTGGGGTGACTTAATTGTCTTTAGTTACAGGTTTTAACCAAGTTTCTGTTAAACAAAGAATGTCAAAGGAGTAGACTTCCAAGAGAGCATGGAGTTGTGCAACTTTGTTATTAATGCTATGTATGTTGAGGTGAGCTAATAAGAGTGAGTTAGGTGGCTTGATAAGGGAATGGATAGTAGGGGGGTTGGGGTTGAGGAGTTGAGTGGTAGTAGCAGTTGTTGGGCCTGGGTTTGGGTGAATGTCTCCATCTTTTAAAGAGAAGAGTAGTGTTTGAAGTCTAGGATTCGGGAATTTACTATATAGAGGTAGAGATTTTCTGGGATTGGGAGACTAATATCTAATGTGGGCTATCCTATTGTATTTTTCTTATAGATAGCTGGGTGTAGATGTTATGTTAACATGGTTAGTGAAAATATGTAGAGAAGGAGAGGTAGATAGCTTATTGAGGTAGAGAAGGTGTGGATATAATGGGTGTTCATAGGAGGTTAGCAGGTAAGCTAAAGTTAGAGGTGGTAGAAGTGTAAGTATGAGTAACCTCTGTAAGAGGGCTGTGGTGGGTAGCTTATACATCTGGAAGGGTAAGTTGTTAGGTTGCTGTTATTGGCTCAGAGGTATACTAGGTGTGGAAAGGAATAGGTGGAGGCTATGGTGGGAGAGATAGGGAGTGGTAAGTGAAAGGAGGGGATTGGAATTAAGTGGCCAATGGTGAAGGGTTTGTGATTGGTGGAAGAGGGAATGGGTGCGGTAAGATAGTATAAAAGTAGGACCCCTGGGGTGTGTGGGATTTGGGGGTAGGGTAGGGGAGCGGAGTGATCCTGCAGGGCAAACAGAGCAGCTAGAGACAAGTGAAGGAGAAGCTAGAGAAGAAACTATCAGCAATGCTAGCAACTGAAGGAAAATTAGGCAAGTCAGGAGTGGGAAAGATCAGAGATAAAACAGAGGTCTATGAGAAAAAAAGCAGGTGGGTGTAGACAGTGAAGTAAAGGGTAAGCTGAGAAAATAAGAGCAGGTCTAGGACTTAAGAGATGTAGTGTAATTACAGATGAAATATAGAGGGATAAGCAGGAGATAAAGGATGGGATAAGAGTGCCACCTAGTGGGCATATCTAGTATTGCATGTAAGTATGTAAGGGAGCTAGCTGGTTTAGAACTAGGGAAGGAGTGATAGCTAGTAGTAAAGGGGGTTATTATAAAGTAGAAAAGGTTTGTTGGATACAAGGTAGATAGGAGGGGGGGCTAAAGGCTGCTGGCTGTTCAGGCTCGTAGCGTACTTTAGAACCTCTGAAGCAATAGCAGACGGTGGTCAGCTTTACAACCAGGACTTAGACAACCACATACTTTCTTGCTTCCTTGAGAGAGGGTGCAGGGAAAAATAAGGCTGTTAGATGAGACCGCAGGTATTTCAATAGGGTCCTTTGTCACCAGGTAGTTAGGTTCTTACAGACTATATCAGGAACAGCGCAATGGGGCGCAGGGTACTTTAGGGAGAAAGAGAGACAAACGTGGAGAAGAGAAAAAAGAGTTTGCACATAGCAGGTAGCTATGACAATTAAACAAACAAAAAAGCTTTACATGAAGACACAATTAATAAAGTACCTTATATTCATGCCCTTATTTTTGAAAGAAGCTATTGGAATCACTTTTAAGTTAGTAGTACTGTGGCATTATAAAGTAGTCTGAACTATCATTTAGAGGAACTCTGAATCAGGTTTACTGAAATTGGGAGCAAGCAAAAACAAAAACATAAGCTTCTAATATCCAAATATAAACTATATCATGCAAATCGAATATTAAGCACTGCTAAGCGTTGCCCAGCACTGCTACCCAGACTACTGGCAGGATACTACCAGTGGGAGAAACAGTGTCAACCTGCAAAGTCTAATCTTAAACAAAGCATGTTCGTCCCTAGCGGGACAACCCCAAAAATTCTGCTAAAAAGAGTCCTTGGGGTAACATACCATGCCTTACAGGTAAGTAAAGAAGGATATGTATATTCGTGGACTGAATGTGTGGGAAGCCTGAAGATCCATGGGGTAAGACAACTTACATGATGGGTCCTGAGAAGTGGAGAGTGGGCAATGTGTAGTGGTGTGGTGAGATTTCGATGGAACCTGTAGGAAGGATGATTGATGTGGAGGAGGGAGGGGGTGGAGGGGATGGGTAAGACATTATGGGCCAAGGCATACCGGGGTTGGACGGACCCATTCTAATGGGACTGCCCCATGGATGTAAGTGAGAAAGAAGGGGGGAACAGGAAGGTAACTGAGACATACCATTTCCCATGGCAAAGAACGTTATGAGTAATATGTATGTTGCATAACCCATGGAATAATATATATATATATATATATATATATATATATATATATATATATATATATATATATATATATATATATATAAAACCCAACCTTTCTTCTTCAGCACAAAATGAAATCTACTAACACTCCTGCTCTCTTACAAATCTGTTCCCAAAAAAACATCTACCCAGAACAATTCTCAGAAGCCCTAAAATCCTGTGACTGGGCTCCCATAAAAACCCTTCCCCTGGATAATGCAGTAGAATACTTTAATGCCATATTCCTAGAGATTTTAAACCAACTAGCCCCACTAAAAGCTATAAGATTGCAAAGTAACCCTGCCCCCTGGTTAAACAAAGTCACAAAAATCTTACTCAAGACTAGAGACAAAGCTTAGATAACTTGGCAAAAATACAAAATTCCTGTAACAAGGCAAAGCTTTGTTGAGCTCAGAAATAAAGCAAAAAAGCAGGTTAGGTTGGACAAGAAACACTACTATATTTCCCTACAAAGTAAACATAACAACAACCCACAGAAAATATGGGCTGCAGTCAACAACATCCTCCAGCCTGGTAAAGCCACCACACCACCCCCAGATATCACAGGTACTGATCCACACATAGCCTCTAGTTTTAATAACTACTTTACCTATTCAATATTGAACCTGGTAAGTGCTATATCACCCATGACCCAATATCAACCCTTAAACTACCAGACTAACTCCACCCCCTTCACTTTTAACCCAGTTCCAACTACAACCATTCAAAATCTCTTGGCTAAACTGAAACCTACCACCCTAGCTGCTGACAGTCTCCCAGCTCAATATCTCCAGATTGCATCCAAGGCCATTGCCTACCCCATCCCCCTACTCATTAACAGATCTATCTCCTTGCATTCCATTTCTTCATTATGGAAAACCTCATATATCATCCCTCTCCACAAGGGAGGTCCATCTACTGACCTCTCCAACTACCATCTCATTGCTATCCTATCACCCCTCTCAAAAATTCTAGAAAAATGTATCCACCACCAAATCCTTACCCATCTGTTAACTAATAACCTTCTAACTAAAACCCAACATGGATTCAGACCTTCCCATAGCACCAACACTGCTCTAATTAACTTCTCCAATACCATAAACTCTCATAGGAACCAAGGGAAGCTGGTCTCTGCCACCTTCTTAGACCTATTCAAGGCACTTGATACAGTTTCTCATAGCAAACTCCTCACCTGCCTAGCAGAACTCAACCTTGATGACTCCACCCTAAAATGGTTTAACAGTTACCTAAACAACCAGTCACAATCTGTCAAATGGGGTAACTCCCTATCCCCCCATTCCCTGTCACATGCAGTGTCCCAC
Source organism: Protopterus annectens (assembly GCF_019279795.1). Classification (NCBI taxonomy): domain Eukaryota; kingdom Metazoa; phylum Chordata; order Ceratodontiformes; family Protopteridae; genus Protopterus; species Protopterus annectens. The sequence continues at coordinate 1,502,815,902 of NC_056741.1, forward strand.
AAGGTTCACTCCTTGGTACCCTTCTCTTCAACATATTTACAAATAATCTCCACCTAGCTACCACTAAAGCCAACATCGCCCAGTATGTGGATGACACTACTCTAATCTGCTCAGCACCAAACATCCAATTACTACTTAGTAAAGCCCTGGAATCCTTCACTGAGGTAGAGAACTGGCTAAACAACTACCAACTAATACTAACCCCCCCCCAAAAAAACACAGCTAATACTATTCCACCCAATTAATCACTTCTCTGTCATCTTTACCATCATGTCAACCAATGGCACCCTCATCACCCCAGTAACTGAGGCCAAACTCTCAAGCATCACTATTGATCAACAACTTAAATTCAACAAGCATGTATCCCAAACTATCTCTAAAGTCCATAAAAAAACTTGGTTGCCTATATCGTTGCATACTATTCCTAACCCCTGAAATTAGAACAACAATAGCCAGAACTCATCTCTTATCAACACTACTATACGCCTCTCCAGTCCTCACCAACATTAACAAAACTAACCTGAACAAACTCTCCACATGCTACAATAATATAGCTAGGTTCACTACCAATAATAGATCACATTTCCACCACTGCCAATCCCTAATTAAACTGCACTGGTTAGAATTTCCAAACCTCCTACGCTACCACCAACTGATCATAGCCCATCAAATTATTTTTCATCCGGGGAAGTGCCCTGCCCTAGATGACATACTAAACTTTCACAACCCCAAAAGGGAACTACATTCATGTAACAAAAACCTGATTGAAATCAGCCCATGCAATAACAGCACTGGGGAGGCCCTATTCTCTTATGATGTTGCTAAAGTATGGAACACCCTCCCACCTGAACTCAGGCTACAAAGTCACACAAGCACCTTCAAGAGCCTTCTTAATTCACACCTCTATGCTAACCCTCTTTGTAACTGCAAAGACCCCCCCCTTAAAGACCCACTACTCCATATAAGTGACCCACTGTATGCCTCCATTGCATACACTATATTCTCAATTGATATACTCACCTAATATGTATTTTTTTGTTGTAAATATTGCAAATATGGGCTCTACTCCTGAGTATCTTATTGTTTGAGTATCTTGTTTTACAAAATTGTTCTTGTACTTCTTTGTTTCTCTTACCTTGTATACCAGTTTGTTATTGTTATCCAAACCATGTATGTACTCAATGTTAACTTCCTTGGAGCTTTTCTCCCCAGGACTCCACTGAAAACCGGCACTTTGTGTCCAGTTGTATTTATCCTGGTAAAATAATGTTAAAATAAATAAATAAATAAATAAATATATGAACTGGAGTACTGCTGCCATGAAAGAATATATATGTATATATATATATATATATATATATATATATATATATATATATATATATATATATATACATACATATACATATATGATCTAAAGTACTGCAGGAAATGCACACGTGAGGTGTCAGTATCATTATGCATAAAGCAGTAGTTAGGTTAAGCAGCAAGAAGCAGTAGTAAGCATATGTCAGCATTAGTAAGAGAGTTTAAGGCCGTGTGCTTGGGTTTGCGCAAAGGTAAGCACTGCTAATTTCCGGATACAGTGTCCTACACCCAGTAAGCCTCTAAATTGCTTAACCAGTGTAGGCAGTGCTTACCCCCATGCAAACCCGCTTACAACTGCTCAAAAATACCTTAATCACACTGTAGCTAACTGCCCTTGTTCTGCCTAGCAAAAAAATACACTGCTTCTGCAAGGCTCAAACTCAGGATCCTGCACACTATGATCACAGTAGTTAACCACCAAGCCATCATAGCAATAGATATGAATGAGGTATCAGCAAACTAATCCTCACCACAGGAAAATCAAACCAAACATGTGAACTGAATCTATGTACAGTGTGATGTTGGATAACCTGCCACAGAACATAAATATATGAACTGGAGTACTGCAGTAAGCATAGATTGGAGGTGTTATTGTAATAAAGTGTAGAAGTCCCCAGGTCCCCCACACAGTGTATGCACATATGAATCACGGATACCAGACACATATATAACCTGTAATGAAGAATAATTCATTGCCAAATGGCAAATATAGTACTAATTAACTATTAAGCAATGTTAACTGCAGTGCAGCTCAAGTTAGTAAGTGTAAGAAATGTGTAGGGGAGTCAATTCAATCTGCCTAGTGGTATACCTCTTTAAGCAGTGCCAACCTCATTAAGCAGGTCTGCCCATAGCTTAGCCTTTTCAAAACTGGCCAATCACGGGGAAGTGCGGGAAAATGGCCATATTTAAACCCCACAGGTGAGAATACTACCCATAACTGGTTGCAGCTTCCTACTGCAGGCAGAATGGCTGGTGTGGGTGAAGGCACTCAATTTAGAGCACAGCGCTGGGGCATCCAGGAGTCAAAAATCATGGTATGTCTCCTGGTAAAACACCATGATCAGAGACTACTGCTGGCCAGTACCAGGGCTCGCAGTATAAAATGGAGGCCTGGGACAGTCTCACCCATGACCTCACCAGTGCCACAGGTATCCCCTGGACTGGTGAGCAGGTCAGGCACCACCATGCTGACCTGAAGCAGCGGAGGGGGGATGTAGTGGATCCAGGAGTCTCGGCAGATGCCAAATGCCCCAGTACTAAGTACTTATTCTTCTAAGTAGTAAATAATTGCCTAGCTTGTGTATACTATGGATAGGTATGGCTAAATATCACTGCATTTCTCTGACAGCTGCAGATGAGTGGGCTGTGAACCAGCAAGCCCATGATGCTAGGCTGCAAAGGCTGCATCATGAGGCAGATTAGTAATCAGTCTGCATGTACTGTCATAACAAATAAATATAAGAGCCTTAGAAAGTTAGTTATTGCCCATTTGGGCAATCTCTTCCATCTCTCTCAACTTTCTGTTTTGAAAGCCTGCATTTGCACTTGTTTCTGTCCTGTACCTCATCTAGTGCAGATACAGATTCTTAGTTTTAGCACTTAAATTTGCTTGTTCATGCTCAGCACTTGTTCAGAACTTGTAAGCACTAAATAAGCTACTAATTACTATAGCACTCTATCTTCCTCATTACCTAGAGGAAAACAGTTTTTGTACTTACTTTTCTCACTTGCTTAGAGAAAAACAGCTCTTGTACTTACTTTCCTCACTTATCTAGAGGAAAATAGTTTTTTATTCAGACATGTCCAAGCGTCAGCTCCCAGTGTTCTCTCCTGTCTATCTGATGAATCTGGGCATCTTGAGGCAATGTAGAAATTGCCTCATGTATACTGACAACCCTCTCCTCCTACCACCCTACACTACAACCTGTGAGAGATGCACTTATCTAGCCAAACTGGCGGTAAAGCTCTCTCTAACCAAGACTGAACTTGACAGTCATGAGGAAAAGGTAAACATTTGCACCACACCACACCCATCACATAGTCTCACTAAATCTACACCACCAAAAATCCACACACAGTAACACAAAAACATTCGTGGAGGCTCTCAATAATAATCTGCCTAAGCAACTGAGACCTCCAAAGCAGAAATGCAAGCAACCTCCATCCCCCAACACAACCCAAATGACACATAGCCCGGAGACTCAGTGTGCCACGCAACCACAGCCAATAAGGCAAATCAACATACCCAACACACTAGTCATAGGTGACTCTATAGTCAGGCACACTGCTGTCCCACTCACCAGGCTAGACAAGGAGAAGGTTAGTGTCAGCTGCCTGTCGAGTGCCAGGATCTGCCACATAACCCATGCACTCAGGTCACTCCACACCAAGTACAAATATGACTCTGTCATTGTCCATGTTGGTGTGAATGACCTGAGATGTATCTCCCTGGACTACATGAAAAGAGACATGGAAGAGCTCTCCGATCTTGTAGCCCAGGTAGGTATGACCCTAGCCCCTGAGTAGCATTCTGCCATCGCCCAGAATGATACCGCAGTACAAGGACAAAATGATTGACTTCAACAATTGGTTAAGCTTCTGGTGTCATTCTAAGGGGATCCAGTATTTGTCTGCTTGGGATGACATGGTTGTCAGACCATGATGCTTTGCCACAGATGGCCTGCACCTGTCACCCCTAGGATTCTGGATACTGGCTAAGGCTCTTGCTGCCCCTATAGTGACTTTTTTAGGCAGAGATTAAATAACAAATTCACCACCATAACAGGAACAGGCAAACAAAAACTGAAGGTAATGCTACTCAATGCTAGAATTCTAAATCTCAAAATGCACTCACTCGAGGTACTCCTTAAAATGGAGAACATCGATATCTGTGCAATGACTGAGACCTGGTTCAAGGCTCCAGAGAGCACCCCTGCACTACCAGGCTATAACTCATACCACACTTTTTGGCCATGTAACCTGGACTGAAACACCAAAGGTGGAGGTGTGTCCATATTCATTAAGGATATCCACACCTCCAGGCTAGTTGCTCAGCATAATGCATCCGAGGTTATACAAGTGCAACTAACTCTGGGCAAAACTGCAATCCAAATCGTAGCTTGCTACAGATCCCCCACCATGCCCCAGGATTCCCACTCCTCTTTTCATGATGTACTGGAAAATATTAGGGTTCAACCAAACACCCTAACAATGGGCGACCTCAACTACCCCACCATTAACTGGGAAAACTACTCCTATACCAACTCCTTAGCTCAACGCTTTCTGGAATTCATAAACTCCAATGCTCTAGATCAACTTATCCACACACCCACCAGGGGCAACAATATCCTAGACCTAGTCATTACCAACATGAGTGACCGGTGTTCCACACCTGAAGTCAACTCCTCATTGGTCCGATCCGACCATAAGCTTATCACCCTTGATATCCACATCCTGCCCCCACCCCCCATTAAGGAAACCACAGTAAAATATTTCTCCAAAGCCAACTTCATGCTTCTTAAGACAGAAGTGGTGAACCTCATGACACCCATGCAGATGGACAATACAGTTACAACTGCTGAATCCTACACAAATGCACTCTATAAGCACTTACACGAGTGCATGGATTGTGCTATCCCAGACAGAACCAAGATGCTATCCTCCAAAAAAAGGAAGCCGATCTGGTGGTCCCCTGCCATAAACAAACTGTACAACAGAAGGAAGAAACTGTTGCAAAAGAGAGTAAAATCCCATGAGTGGAGGAGCTCCCTGGTCAGCCTCAGTAAGAAGCTGAGATCCCTTATAAGATCCTCCAAAGCTAGCTACAAAAACAAAATCACCACTAAATCCAAGGACAACCACAAAGCATTCGATAGCTATGTCACGAATCTAGATGGCAACACTCAGATCTGCTCTGAGTTACAGCACAAAGGCATGAAAATGACAGAACCAACTGATATTGCCAGCATCTTGACAGATCGGTTCAGTGCTAACTTTACCCCCCTTTCACCCCTTAAAGGGCCCATATCTGTACAGGAAGAATGCAGAGTCCCTGTAATCACAACTACGCAGGTAAAAGCTGCACTCTCTAAAGCCAAAGACACAGCATCCAATGGAGCGGACAACATCCCAGGCTGCGTTTTACATGAACTTCAGAATGAACTGGCTCTCCACTTCAGCACCATGTTCAATAATAGCCTCGCATCATGCTTTGTGCTCACTGAATGGTGCACAGCAACAGTTATCCCACTTTACAAAGGGGGAGCCACCACTGATCCCGGGAACTATCGACCTATTAGCCTGATGAGTCTGGTCTGCAAGGCCATGGAACGTATCATCATGGAACTCATAAACAAAGACATTGGTAACCTCCAAACTCTGGATCCCACCCAGTTTGGGTTTGTGAAAGGTAAATCATGCCTCCTGAACCTGATCGACTTCTTTGAGGCAGTCATCAAAGCCGTGGATGAGGGTAAGGTGGTTCACACAGCCTATCTTGACCTCGCCAAGGCTTTCGACACCACCCCCCCCATTCTGGAATTATAGCTAAACTCACTAAACTAGGTATAAATCCTTACATCACACGATGGGTTGCCAACTGGCTCACTGACAGAACCCACACTGTAAAAGTTGCACACTCCAAATCTGACCTCAAGGCAGTGACAAGTGGAGTGCCACAGGGTTCCGTCCTGGGATCTCTCCTGTTTGGTATCTACTTCTCTGAAGTACAGGCTAACATCGAAGGCCTCTGGCTGATGAAGTTCACAGATGACTGCAAATTAGTAGCCATAGTCAAGTCCCCAAATGATGTGGACATCCTACAGAAGGGCCTCACTGAGACATATGCCTGGTATCAGAGCCATGGCCTCAACCTCAGTGCCAAAAAGTGCAGTGTCATCCCCTTTGGTAAAAACTCTGTACCCATGAACTACCACATAGGCAGCAATCTACTTAACACCTAATGCGTGATAAGAGACCTTGGGACCCAGGTGGACAGTAGTCTCTCCTTTGATAGTCACATTGCCACCGTAGTCAGGAAGTCCTTCTACGTGGCACAACTAATCATAAAAGGGTTCTCATCCAGGAAAAAAGAAGTCATTGTTCCCCTCTACTCGTCACTCATTAGACCCATTATAGAGTACAATGCCCCTTTTGGAATGTATCTCACAAAACATCTGCAGCAGCTGGAAAGGCCACAGAAGTACCTCACAAAGAGGATTACTGGCCTCAAACAAATGCCCTACACTGACTGCCTCAAAAAACTCCAGCTTTACTCCGTAGCATATCGCCTACTCTGAGGTGATCTCTGCCTAACATATAAAGTTATGTCAAACCCAGAGCTGTTGGACATGCTACACCTAAAGAAATCCCAATCCCTCCAAGCTACATGCTCTAGGGACCTAACCCTTGTCACCACAATAAACAGAACACTCTGAATGGATAGATTCCTGTCCCAGAGACTTTCTATACTCTGGAACAAGCTACCCATCTATGTCAAGCAAAGTTCTTCATTAGCACTCTTCATGAAAAATCTTGAGGAGTGGATGGGAAATAGGAACTACACCCCAGGGATCACTTCTGTGTCTCTGCTGGACAGTGGCACAGGAAAATAACTTTCTTGGGTGGCGTAAGCTATGGTACCTTGCTGGCTAGACTTACATAGGCCATTGGGCCGATAGCCTAGCACCTACCTATGAACCTATGAACCTAAGTGTTGTACCAGTAGAAATAAATGTGTAATAGTCTGTGAATAAAGGTATAGAGTGCTTCTGTTTACTCTTCTCTCATATGTTGGCGATCTGTTCCATACTATAAATAGTACTGCTGTATCTTAAGCAGTGTCACCCACACCGTGGTATGCAGATAAAATGGGCATGACGTCCTGCATAACAATGTTGGAAGTGCCAAGAGGTCAGTTATATTATACAAGTTAGGGAGACCTAGATAGAAAACAGTTGAAAGCTTTACATCAATTCCCTGTCAGCACAGTGTACTGTGATGTTAGCTATAATATTTTGTCGCACACAGCAGGGGTTTGAAACTCGAGAGTGCTACTAAGTTGTATGCATAATCATACCCCACAACTGTACAGATTTTGATACAATGTTCAGATACAAACCTGTATGCATACTTACACCCAACAACAGTACAGAAGTTGCTAGAATGTTCAAATTGCAAGTTGTATGCATATTCATACCCACAACTGTTCCAATCTGTCCAGCATGTCCAGATAAATGGCCCATATCACCACCTTGGTACCCTGTTCCCCTGAAAATCCAGAGTGGTGATCCAAGAATTGTAGGCAGCTGTGAATGACATATAACTGATAGTCAAACGTGTATATAGTCAGATAATGTATAGGGAAACAAACCTGTCATTCTAGCACCTCACCCAAAGTGTATGACAGCAATTCTCAACATATGTTGCATTAACACCTGCAGCACACCTGTATGTAAGACACAGGTCACGTATATAATAATTTATAAACATACCAGTGTACAATACAAGGCCATTGTGTAGTGTAATAATACATGTAAGGAAAAGACCACTGCAGTGCTGTGAAAACTACAAGGATATATTAGTTGTTAATTGAACTCTCTCTCTCACCCCTACCATATGTGCATAATAACCTAATGACACTCCTCAGCTGGTATGTGTACACTCCAAACTTTTGTTGGGACATATGTCCTAATGGTTTTTAAATAGTCACATTTGTTTCTATGCATGTGCCATGTGAAAATACACCCATATTGGTGGCCTGTTGCCATCAATGAAACCTGCATGCTCCTGAAATGGCCACTGTTGTTCCATATATGCATGTGTTATGCTTGCTGTGCAACTGTGTTAAATCTGGTGTGTTGGGTTAATGGGAATACCTATGCATGCTGTTATAACTAATCCTGAATGCTGTTGACTGTTACTAACCCATACCTGTCATAAACCTGTGACAACACAGCTCATATGGGAAGGCTGGTCCCAGCAGACCCACCTGCCCCACTTCAGCTGGCCATGGCACCGGACACCAGCACATCTGAGGCCCAGCCTGGAACCTCCTCCTCCGTGGGCCCTGCGCCACCTTCGGGTGGAACTGCTGCAGGGGATGAGGCTCGCCCCCCCTCGGAGCAGGCGTGGACGGGAACCTGTCACCCATCAACAGGTCTGGACCTCAGTCCCACTGTTTCCAGTTGGGGGCTCATGGGCTTGCGACTTCCAAACACCCCTCCCCATCCAAGGTGTTTACCCCCCCATATGTGTCATATACTGGCCCTGTATGCATCTTGTGTGTCTTGTCTGTTAACCTACCCAACCTACCTCCCCAAATATACCTACTACCCCTCCCTAACATCCCACTCTCACCTGAAAAAAAAGGGTAGTCTGTTCCTACAAAAAAAATTTCACCCCATACATAGCTGTCCATTTCACACACGTGTCCACTAGACACATGTAATCTGGTCTAATTGGCATCACAATGAATATGTGTTGTCCTCACCCCTCTCCCAGGGGTTTGAGGGTCCAAATGTACCTGCAAATACAGTGTATATGCACATCTGTTGCTGTAGAAGAAATGGGCAGCTATGGACTTTTCCTATACCCTTCCTGCACATGCCGAGCTATTTTCCCTACTGTCTTTCCCTCTTTGTGCCCCATTTTACACCACTGTCCTATCAACCCCTTTTTCTTTTCTTTTAAAGGGATTAGCACAGGGGTAAGCAGCAGTAAGCACTGTTATGCAGCGATAAGCAGGTTTGCGTGTGTTTGCACAGGGGTATGCTATGCCTACACATAGGTTCATAGGTTCATAGGTTTGTACTAGGCTAACTGCCCTTGTGGGCCATTTTCAGCCTAGCCAATTACCCCATGTAAGAATCAAACCCTGCACCTTATGCTTGTAAGGTAAACACCTTAAACATTACACCAACCTCCCACTCCCCAATGTTGAGAGATTTGAAGCTAACTGACTGTAAGAAAACATAAGCAGAGGTTGGCAGTGCTTGCCATCGCACAAACCTGTGCAAACCTGCTTACAACTGCTTAAAAGTGCCTTAATCACTCTGTGGCCAACGTCCCTTGTTCTGCCTAGCAACAAAATAAGTTGCATCTCCAAGGCTTGAACCCAGGACTCTACACTCCATACACAAAGTGATTTACCACTAAACCATGGCAGATATACATAGCCAGAAGTTTTCACAAACATATCATGCAGCACAATCAGTCAGCAGTACAGGAATGTATTATTACCACATTACATAACCTGTTAATGAAAGACATCTGGACAAAGTATACCACACTGTGGGTAGAAATAAGGATATATGTCAACTAATGCTCTGATACACTTAAAATGTTGCTAGTTACACAGTTATATATATTACAGCACATATGTAGAAGGAGATGAAGTATGAAACACAAAAGTGTTGCCACTAGTTACTGACTTCAATGCTGGGATCATCCATGACAATTGCCAAGTGAATGAGGAACAGGCCAAAATATGAGCCGAACATGCATGGACATATGGACAGATATATATCTGTAAATGTAGACAGATAGACAGCTATATGTAGATGTATATATTAATGTATGACTCACAAATAATCATATAACATCAACTGTATATAGATGCATACATATGTTCATATGTATGTATATATATATATATACATACATATATATATATATATATATATATATATATATATATATATATATATATATACATATATATATATATATATAAAACATATATGTATATATCTATAGATACATATATATAGATATAGCCATAGGAGATATATATAGGTACATACACATACACACACACAAAAGGTATCAGTAGCCATACATATGTAGAAGTAGTGTGGAAGTACGGGATGCAAAGTATATCCCTCAGCCACAAGCTCTTCAACTGGCACCTGTGAAATGTGTAGTGTGGCAACCATTCCCACAAATGAGAATACTGATAGTAAACATATACCCACCCACAATTCAAAGGACATGACATGACACACAGGTATGCATACACAGATAACATTTATTTGTGTACTATACAATAATGTATGCCAGTACTGACACCACATAAGGTTTGAAATATGTAACCAGTCATGAATGCAAGGCCCATACAAAACAGTAGATGCAAGCAATGTGTATATATACCATACTATACTGTCCAGGCCAAGGCCTTCAATTAGTACAACAGTAAAAACAGGATTTGCCTTCAGGATACGTAACAATCAACAATTACAGATGTAGTTCAGCAGCATCCAATTACACCCTGTAGTCAAGCCCTAGGGGAAAAGTAGCACTTGTGTTAACGTCACAGTATCTTGTACATAACATTGCTTAACTTAACATTTCACTATCACACTGAATGACCCCTCGTCTTAACAGTTATATCCCTGAAAAGGTGCCATAGCCTAGGTTAATGGCATAGAACCCCCCCCATAAAAGGTTTTACAAGGGCAAGTAACACTGTGTACCACACACTTACCTCTGGAATGTACAAGGGCACATATGTCTTCTCTAGCTGTTGCCCCCATATATATGGACGGCCTAACAGTTGGTGTGGGAGTCCACGACATGACTGGGATGATAGCAGTAATGCTAGTGGTAAATAATGATAGGCCATTACCTAACAACCCTTCCTGTATCACAGCAGGACAAAGACTGGCATACATGTGGAGGATAGAGGCAGGAACATAGGGCCATATTTGCATTATTGCTGTTACACACCATGGAAATTGCTGGTGTTACAGGATTCATTGCAGCATACCCTTATGCAGGGATACGACATTGAAATACAAATGGATGTAGACATGTACTGATAGCACTAAACAGACAGAATGCCACAAGTATATCTGGGACAATACCTGTGTGGTGCACAGACAAGCCAATCCCCCTGGTATCATACGGATAGGCCCATAGTTGAGAGCTATGCAGACAGACATTCCATGAAAAAGTACCATGTACACAGAAACCCTGTAAGAACAGCAAGATACATTGCACACAGCAACACTACTCACGCTGTCTGTAGGTCTGGAACCTTACCTAAATGTGGATGTGATCTGTGTCTGAAGGTTCTGTTGAAAGGGGTATTGCTACCTGCTGTCTGTAATATTGATGTCTACACACAGGAAGGATGTCATCCATACTGTAAAGGTGAAGGGACAACGCCCACAGAAGGCAGCACTTTATATTACAGGGTTGCCATGACAGTGGTTATCTGAAGTACTCCACAGCAGGCTGCATGCAATTAGCAGCTGGTGGAGACTGACTGGTGCAGAGGCCACCACCTGATCATGTGCAATACCAACAAAAGCATGCTGCAATCTATTCAAACCAGCTCAATCACTCTACTGGAGAGACTGAGAGAGAGAGAGAGAGAGAGAGAGAAACTTTCAAGAAAGGTCACAAAGCTCAGGGTTGTGTTACTGCAGAAAAAACATAACAGGTATGTGAAACAGATATGCATTTACTGGCATGTAGTATATGGCATAGAATAATAGGATGTATACTGTGAAAGGATGTATATGTGCCATCAGTACTTGTTCCTGTAATGATGTTCTGCTCAACAACTGCACTGGACAGTAGTGTCAGTCCCTATGGGCAGTGGGACATACCTGTTAAATGTACAGACCAGCAATGAATGGCAAAGATGTGACCCATGATATCTGTGTTCTGTAAATTACTGTGGCCAATGGCTGGTGGGGGTACTAATACTGCCATGGTAGACACATGGGTGAGAGACCACGCCACCTGCAGGACAGTCATGTTAAAGTGTAGCATAGCATGCACAACTGCCATAATGTATAATATGCTTATCTAAAGTTTGTCACCATATATACCCCCTAATGTTAGTCTGTGTTCACATGTGACACCTGTCTGTGTTGCAGCAAGCAGAACAGTTCAGCTGTGAAGTAAAGAGGGTACATGCGTGTGGTACAGATGTTTGTATGCACCCCCCACATGCAGATACAAATATGTGTGATACATATTCACAGCTGTGTATGTTTACAGAACCTCAGACAGTTATACATTTATATAGGTATATAAACAACACAAAATTATATCTACACATATATGCACATTATGCACATATGTATATAAACATACATATATATATATATATATATATATATATTTGTATACAGATAAATATATATATGTCCCCTGCCATGACATGTGTGAGAGAACATCACACATCAATACACAACATACCTACACGCCAGTACATGGCTGCAAGATGGAGTGTGGTGTGTGGTGTGTAACCCATGTTGGGAACACATCGCAATTGTATGAGACGGTGGGCTATATATGTTGGTGAAGGGTATTAGGCACATATTGGTATGTAGGTCTGGTTGGGTGACAAACAACACAGCATACAGTGTTGGTATATGACACATGTGGTGGTTAAACACTGTGGACAGGTAACTACATTTGGAATGTGGAGGCCATTGAACCCCCACATGGGAACAAAGGGAACATGGTGCCCACCCATGGACAGTCACGACAGCATCTACGTGGACATAAAGGTGCCTGGGCTATGCGCTGGGTAGGAGGGACATGCATGTCAAACCTTGTGTATTTGTACTGCATGCCTCCAGGTGATGTAGCACATACCCCATGTCTCTGTGGAGCTCCCTATGCACAAGACCTTCAACCTAACTGGGTGACAGACATATGTCTGTGTGTGCTCCATGGGGGGGGGCACCATCCCCTGATGGTTCCACATGAAGGTAGTGATGGAACAGTAGATAATGAGGTTCCATGGTGGGTCACGGATGTGATGTGGACTGGTAACATGTGCACATTAGGTTGGAGTGATATTCCTTGGCAAATATCCCCTACACATACTGGTGTGTAACTGTCATGGAACATATGTGGGCTGTAATAGTCCACGCAATCCCAGAACATGTCCAACAGCATGCATAGATTTTCTCAATATCACAGAATGGCAGATGTGTAGCAATCACATAGCAGGCCTACCACATGCATATGTGGAAACATAGTGGCAGTGACAATGGCATGCAGGTAAAATACCCTGTAACAGCCCAGCAACTTTAGTGTCCCCACAGGGAGCATGTCTATAAACACATAGCAGAAAGTGTTGTGCAATACAATATTTGACCCAATGGTACACATACCGGACACATACCACTAGCATTGTGTGAACATTATGTTCGAGCTGATATGGTGGCGGGAGACTATGTGTATTGTATTATGGTAAACTTGACATATGAGTTGCTCAGACATATTTCCATCATTATGTCTTTCATGGAGTATGGCTCACCTGAGGAATCCCACTTACAGTGCCGCTGAGGAGGGAATTATAATCACCAGCATCATCCAGAACTACTAGCTGTTATTCTAACAGACAAGCCAGGACCAGCAGGAGAGAACAGCCATGTGGGATGATGTGGTCCACAGGGTGAATGAGGTGGGGATGCACAGCCGTACATATGAGCAGGTCCACCACCATTGTAGTGACCTGCTCCACCAAGTACTTCGCCGTGCCGCTGCCATGCGTGGTGACCACCTTGCAATGGGGGGGGGGCACAACATCCATCCCCCCCTCACCAGAGTGGAGGAGCTGCTCATGAGCCTGGCAGCACCTGCCCACCCACAAGTGCTACAGACTTACACAGTCATGGAGGTGGGTGCTACACACATCAGACATGGAGCATGCAGGTAAGGTTCCAGGGCATATCAGCACACTACTCTAGTGTAATCATCTGTACAGGTAGTTCATGCATATGTGAGATGTGGAGTTTGTTGTGGTGTAGTGCTGATAAGCAGCAATGCATAATATGTGGTACTGTGGACTTCAGCTGTTGTTGCACTGTAATATTGCAGGCACCCTGTAGCAATGCCACAGCTGTGGCCACTGACATCAACTCTATCTCATCTCAATGTAGGTACCTCTGGGATACCAGCAAGGTAGTGGCCTGATGCCGGTGAGTATGGTTTAATGTTATGTTTGGCAATTCACTGTGCATGTCATAGCTAAGGTGTAGGTCATGTTCACATCTAACACACCTACCCATAATGCATGCTGTACATGTGCACTGAGAGAGCACACCCCTCACTAATGGGATTACCAGCCTCAAACACATGCAATACACAGTCCGTCTCAGACAACTGTGGCTACACTCCAGTGCGCATTGCCCAGGCACAGCTGCCATCTGCCCAATATACACAGCTATGTCATACACAGAGCAGTTGAACATGCTACACATAAAGACATCCCACTCCCTCTGCTAACACACACTCCAGGGTCCTAAACCTCATCAACACATTACACAGAACATACTGCGAGGGATAGGGCCCTGCCCTGGGAATCCCCACACTCTGGAACGGACTACCCATACATGTCAGGCAATGCTACTCATTGGCCCTCTTTACAGAAACACTTGACAATTGGATGGGAAATGGGGAATTCACCCTGAGTAGTATGTCTGTGCCACAGCCTGACAGGGGCACAGGGGAATAACATTAGTGGGTGGTGCATGGCTGGGAACCCCTGTGGCTAGGCTTATGTACGCCCCAGGACCAATAGACCAGTACTCACCTATGAACCTATGTGTACCACAGGCAACATCAGCCAGGGCTCAATCATGGTCAATAATGGTCTCTACACTTACCATAGGTACAGTATACTGTGTCTGTGGTTGGTCTAATGGTAGTCTATCACTCATACATGCACCACTGATGATGACATCTGTGAATACACATCAAGCATTCACTAAACACGTGTCCACATGTGATCCAGAAACACACGGAGGCTATGAGCAGCAGCAGAAACACAACTGATGCACAGATACACATCCTGCAATAGTGTGTACACCTGTGAGGTATGGTGAACAGTACATGCCAGGGTGCTGAACAGATGCACAGCAATGCTGTGGACATGGGTGCAGTGAGTTCCAGTAGGAGGCCCATCACCTACTAACAGAAGCAATGCATCACAGTCATGTATAATGTTGGTAACAGGGATTGAC
The DNA here is from genome assembly GCF_019279795.1 of Protopterus annectens. NCBI lineage: Eukaryota > Metazoa > Chordata > Ceratodontiformes > Protopteridae > Protopterus > Protopterus annectens. The sequence goes on from NC_056741.1 coordinate 1,502,831,261, forward strand.
TACAGTTGCACTGCATGCTGTTGAGCGCCACATGTCCTGCATGCTGACATGTGTGTAATTACAGGTTTGTGTGTGATACTGTACTGCACCATCTCCTGCTATTGTGTGTGTTACGGGGGTGCGGGAGCTGTCTGTAGGTGCTGTCTGGTGGAGTGTATGGGTTGCCATGTATGTCGACTAAATACAGATATAGATAGAGATGTAGATATATAGTGATGTGTGTGTGTGTGTGTGTGTGTGTGTGTGTGTGTGTGTGTGTGTGTGTGTGTGTGTGTGTGTGTGTGTGCATGTACTGCTTAGCGGTGATGTACAGGTCTTACAATCTGTTCCCAATTTTCCCCTCACAGTTGGCGAGGTGGGGCTGGGTCCCCCCCACAGGGAATCTGATGTCACTGATACAGACAGTGACCATGAGGATAGGTGTGTTGAGGCACAGGAAGGGTTGTCAGGGGCTGCAGCTGGGCCACCAATTGACAACCCACATGCATCCACCCCATCCATGCACACAGTCACACTGCCTCTACATACCTCATCACTGTTGGCCTTAGCTGAGGGACAGCCTACGGTTGGCATTTGCCAGGACAGTGTGGTATCTATGGCACATGTGTCAGGACACAGCAGCCATAGCCAGATGTCTGGCAGGGTATTACATAGGCAGATGTTCAGGGGTGCTTGTGGGAGCACTGCTGGTCATCATGCCCCTGGCAGACGTGCCACATCTATTTCAACTACAAGCATGTTCCAGACTGTCATGGAGGCACAGGCATGAATGGAGCGGTACACCAGGCAGGGTCTAAGGGTGCAGAGGGCTCATCACACCTCTATAACTGACAGCATCCATGACCTAGCAGGTGCCATCTGTAATTACACTGAGGTCATGGATAGACAGTGGGGTGAGACATTGGATCTCATCCACAATGTCATGTCCATGCGTCAGGACTGGACAGAGTGGTTGTGATGGCCATGTAGACGTATGCCAGCAACACCAGCAGCTGGAAGTCACCATGGATGTCCAACCAGTCACAGACACTCCCGTAGTGGCAGTACCAGCTCCAGCACTGTGTGGGGGATGATGTCCACAGACTGTCATAGCAGACCACATGCACGTGGCCATGGCCAGTCCCAGGAGGGACCTGGATCCAGTGGACGTCTGTCAAACTCGGGGACAGTACTCAGTCTGGCTTTGTACCTGATACTGCCTGTAGCACCCCTACCAGTTACAGGTCCCATGTCCATGGCCGGAGATGGTGAACTGCAAACCCTGCCAGGTGCAGTCTGCAACTGTCTCACAATTCCCTGTATAGGACAGCCACTTGGAGGAATTGTGTGCATGCAGACACACGCACACATAAACAATGAACCTAGGGCAACCACATACCTGCACACACAACATCACCAGTAGCCCATAACAGTACTCAGCCCCCTCACACACACACACACACACACACACACACACACACACACACACACACACACACGCACACACGCACACACGCACACACACACACACACACACACACACACATATGTTGTCAATTGTATGGCTCAGCCTAGGCCTCTGACAAACCAGCAACACACCCTGTGCATATGATGATGCATGTGCCACTCCCTGACATCCGTAGCATTGATGCAGGGACAGGCTAACATGGTGCTGATGCACAGGGTGATTGTACAACAGTGTAGCAGTGAAATGATGTGTAACATATTGTTAGCAGTAAACTGAAATGCTAATATCTTGGAAAGTGTAGCTGTGAATCCATGATGCATCATAGCTGTAATTAACAATGTTGTATTGCTGTCACCAGTAGCTATTCTGATTGTGTTGTGTTTGTCCATGTGCCACATGGCTGATGGGTGTAGTGGTGTCAACAGGCCTTCTACAGTGGAAACCAGTAAGTGTAGTGGGTGGTACACATGCCATGGCTGGCTACAACACACAGAGCCTTTGGTTTGGATGCAGTACAGGTACAAGACTGTACACATAGAGGTATGTCCCCCTTCAGGTAACACATCTGTTGCACATGTAATCCCACCAAGACAGGATAGGCACAACCACACAGTGCTATATATGCAGTCTGCAATGTGGATGACACTGAACATGCTAACAGCAGGGTGTATGTCCCTCTCCCCACTCTACTGTGAGCCTCACCTAAGTAACATGTGTGTGCCAATGCTAGTGGCATAGCCCTACCCTTAGGAGGGTGTGTGGTGCTCAACTACTGTGAATGGTGTAAACAACAACTAACAACCTTATTACATACACTGTACAGTATTACAGACAGCTAAGTGGGGGGATAGACACAACAGTAACTGCAATAATGGCAGTTGTGTCCACAACAGCCACACCCAGTGAGTTATAGCAACCCCAGTAGTGCTGCACACCTCAACAGTGTGGAGAAGGGCATTAACACATCTATGACCTGTGAAGGACTGTATGTCCACTGGATGGCACCTGTGGAATGTTGGCATATGCCAAGCAGTCCTGGTGGAAACATAGTCTGTGAAGAGGTAGATCCCTTTCCCTTAACAACTACACACATTCCTACATATGGGATGGTGTACAAAAGTCTGCTATGATCTACATAGGCATTGTGCACCTCCTAACCCTCATCTACACCTGTCATGATTGGGAATAAAAGGAGGTATACCAGGTTCAGGTTGTATTTTCTGCCTTTGACAAGTCCAACATTGGTGGGGTCCCGTGTGCTAAGATTACCAGTGACATTGGCCATGGGTTCATTGTTGATATGTTCCATGTCCCTGCAGAACAGGGTCATCAGGCTACTGGGTGGTAGTTCCTAGCTGACATGGTGGATTTGTGGTCGTCCCTGCCAACATTGGTGAATCCATTGTCAGGTGTAGGCCTATTGGATCGTATGAGGGATCCCAGCTACTTACTGCACCTGCCCAGGGTGTTCCTCCAAACATGATACGTCCCTTGACTGTACTGCATGATATGTTAGTAATGCCAGCCTGACATCCCACAGGTGGGATGGAGTACTGTTAACATGTACTGCCCTTGTTGTGTAGTGTCCTGCTTATGGAATCTGCTAAGGGTGGTACTGTATTGCAGGCCAGATGTGTTTGGCTAGCAGGGGGGGGATACCTATCTGTGCCAGATGTATGTTGTTTGGGTCTCTCATACCCATCAGTGGTGCATGTGGACATATATGTTGTGGGTACGTTCCCAGTTCCATCTGCAGATGTATGTCCATATAGACCTATATTGATATATATGTGTTCACCTTTGACAGGGAGATAATCATTCCTTTGAATGGCCCTTTCTGCAAACCAAAAGGACAAACCCGTCATTTCTTACAGATCCACAGTTCAAAACACAGCAGTTCTAAAGGCACCTTCACTGACTCTCGAACTGCAAGTTGGAATACATATCGTAATGCCGGGGGGCATGCCCCGCTGCACCCCCCATCTGGGAGGCTGTGATATACTAACCCCTAGTTTGCACTTCAGTGGGGATAGGCAAATATTCCTCATCCCCACTATAATGCCATCCGCAACCAAATTGCCTAATCTGCAATGAGTGAATGCATAGTGACATTCACTCATTGCACATTCGATGCATGTATTGCAAGACTGTACAATGTTAAGAACATACTTTTGGCCTTCCAGCTTTCGGATACATGGATTTCTCCCTTTGAAAGGTGAGCCATATATATGCTGACATATATGCATTCCTAGTGCTGTATATATGTGGACATGTGGATGAATACATATATATCTATGGATGTATGTGTATCTATGTATATATGTATTTATTGGCTTATATATATATATATATATATATATATATATATATATATATATATATATATTTCTATACCTATATCTACATATATAGATATGTTATATCCATTTAAAGATGAATATATATATATATATACACACACAAATAAATCTACATGGCGGAATACATTCCCTTTAGTGTTGTATACCTGGGCTGGATGATATGTATGTGAAAACATCATGATGATGCATATCTGCCATGGCTTAGTGGTAAATCACTTTGTGTATGGTGTGCAGGGTCCTTGTTTCGAGCCTTGCAGGGGCTGTTTATTTTGTTGCTGGGCAGAACACAGCTGTTGGATACAGAGTGAGTAAGGTACTTTAAAGCAGTTGTAAGCAGGCTTGCGCGAGTTTGCATGACAGTAAGCACTGCTAACCCCCGGTTACGTTTTCATGCACTCAGTTAGCTTCTAAATTGCTTAACCTGTGTAGGCAGTGCTTAGCTCTGCACAAACCCATGCAAACCTGCTTACAACTGCTTTAAGGTGCCTTAATCACTCTCTATCCAACGGGCCATGTTCTGCCCAGCAACAAAATAAACAGCTCTTGCAAGGCTAAAACCAAGAACCCTACACACCCTAGACAAAGTGATGTACTACTAAGCTATGACAGATACACTGATATTCACTGTTTCAAAAACATATCAGCCAGTCCTGTCATGCAACAGTTCAGAGAATGTATACCAACATCTAGATGTCTGCGTGTGTAACTATATTGCAACCTTAACAGATATACCCGTATATGTATAGATATACATATATATAAATATATATGTTGTTTTACTAATTCTATATACATATATATCACTATCTATGCACATATACTTATATATCTGTTAGTAGATAAATATATCTATATAGGTATATATGGCCATACATATGTAGATAGCAATTGCAGATTAACAAATGCACCTATGTCCACATGCACCATTAATGGGGTTGAGAGGCCCCACACACTATATGTCTTGTACGAATAGGCATCCCCCCACAGCCAAACACATGCATGCTGCAATACACTACCAAGTACAGTCTGCCTCCCATAGGACATGTTATATGTGGAAGCCATCAATGTCCCCAGGATACAGATAAACAGACACGTATATGCATATACATATATATATATATATATATATATATATATATATATATATATATATATATACATGTGACTACACATGCACATGCAGATATATGTGCAATAAGATACATATGTAGCAGGTGCACACAATACACACAATATGGAACAGCCACTATGCCTACAGTTAACACCTGAACAATTGGACACTGTATGGGCGACACATACTAATGTCAATCATTGTCTGCAACATATACCCATAGAAAGGTCATAGGAAAGACACCATACACAGGTTTGCAGAAATGGGAATCCTTTAATTGTGTACTATAACAGTTCTATATGCCATATCATATAGCTGTTCAAATACTGACAACCATATAAACGGAGTACTGCAACTGTGAAACAGTTACGCTAATACAGTAGTCTGGAAAGGTTCACAACTGTTGTTGCCCAGGCCAAGCCCCTCAGAATGTACAATAGTGCAGACAGACTGGGCCACAGGGTACCACACAATCAACAGTATGTACTGTAGGTGTGTCATTCAGCAGCCTCTATCTATACTCTGTACAAGCGCCGTAGGAGGTAAAGATGCTTTGTGATCAAATGGGTTGTACCCAGTACATAACAAGGCATAACGCACAGAACAGTCTGTATGGAAGAAGGCAGTAGGCTTGCAGTACCCCAAGTCATGTAAGTAATGTCAATATTGGTGGAGTATCCAGTACTGTACATCCACATACCTTGTGGCAGCTCACCCCTGATACCCCCACACTTTGTAATAGCCTAGGTCATTTATGGTGCTCCCCACCTAGACTCAATAATACAAGCCCATATACCACTGTTACATACACTGGCCTCTGCAGTGCATAAGGGCACACATGTGTTGTGTAGGTGACACCCACAAATATATGGCCCCAGTCCCACTGTATGTGTGGGGGGATATAACAGCAGTGGACTAATGGCAGCAATGGCAGTGTGATATACTCACAGCCCACTACAGAACAACCCCCAACAGCATGACATATGTGCAAAGCTTGGTATGTAGACGGGGGACAGAGGCTGGAACACAGGCACATATGTGGGACATTGTTGCCATACACTAAGCAAGGTGCTGCTGTTACAGGATAGTCTGCAACATACCCTTAGTCAGGGAATTGAGGTTAGATATAGACATGGATGTAGCCATGTACTGATAGCACACAACACACACACTGCTAGTGTAATATCTGACACAGGACCTGTGTGGTGGATGGACAACACATGACAAGCATACCTCTGTCCAGCAAGAGGTTAGGCCCACAGTAGTGAGCTATGCAGACAGACTGCTTTCCAAGGTACACTAGTATGTATACACGCACACACACCCTGTAACACCAGTACTATGCAAAGCATTACACAATTCTACCTACGGTCTGTCTTTGGTTCCTGATCCTTCTACAAATATGTGGCAGCTCTGAGTGTGCAGGTTCTCCTGTAAGAGGTATTGCTACCTGCTGCCTGTATCACTGATGCCCACACACAGGAAGGATGTTCATCACACAGGAAATGTAAAGGGACCACGCCCACATGCTGTAGGGATTTATAGTGGGTGGCTGCCATGACAGTGGTAATTCAATGTAGTACACATGTGTAATTTTATATATATATATATATATATATATATATATATATATATATATGGCTATCTGGATAAGTATATGTACATATATTTCCACCATATGTCCTGGACATGGAGTGTAGCCGTACACCAGCCCCTACAGTCCCAAAGTCATAGTGCAAGGGGATGACAGGTATGCATAGCAGATCTGCTCTGAACTACAACAGAATGGCATTAAATATACTGATCCCAAGAATATTGCCAATATCCTGGCAGATTGATTTAGTGCCAACTTCACCCCCTCTCACCCCCTAAAGGGCCCATCTCATTACCAAAAGATTGCCAAATTCTGGTAATCATGACCACACAGGTAGAAACCGCACTCTCCAAAGCTAAGAATACAGCATCCATGGGACCAGATGACATCCCAGTTTGGGCCTGTGAAGGGCCGATCTTGTCGCCTGAACCTGATTGACTTCTTCGAATCAGTCTCCAGTCCTGTAGATGAGGGTAAGTGGTCCACACAGCCTATCGGAACCTCGCCAAGGCCTTGGACACCATCCCCCATTCTAGAATCATAGATAAACTTACTAAGCTGGGCATAAATACCTACGTCACTCGATGGGTTGCCAACTGGCTTACTGACAGAACTCAGACTGTAAAAGTAGCCAACTCCAAATCTAGCTCCAGACAAGTGACAAGTGGAGTACCTCAGGGTTCAGTCCTAGGACCACTCTTGTTTGGCATCTACTTCTCTGAAGTACAGGCCAACACTAAGGGATTCTGGCTAATAAAGTTTGCAGATGACAGCAAACTGGGAGCCATTATTGAATCCCCAAATGATGTGGATATTCTACAAAAGGGCCTTACAGAAACAGATGCCTGGTGCCAGAGCCATGGGCTAAAGCTTAATGCCAAGAAATGTATAGTTATCCTCTTTGGAAAAAAACATGTACCCATGAATTACCACATAGGTGGCAGTACACTTAAACATCGAAAGTGTGATGAGAGACTTAGGGACACAGGTGGACAGTGGTCTCACATTCGATAACCACATCACCACAACAGTCAGAAAATCCTTCTATGTGGCACACCTCATCACTAAGGGCTTTTCATCCAGAAAAAAGGAGGTCATTGTCCCACTGTACTCATCCCTCATTAGACCCATTATAGAGTACAATGCGCCATTTGGTATGTACCTCACAAGACATCTGCAACAGCTGGAAAGGCCACAGAAATACCTCACTAAAAGACAGGCCTAAAGCAGATGCCATATGCTGACTGTCTAAAAAAACTCCAGCTATACTCTGTGGCATATCGTCTACTCAGAGGTGATCTCTGCTTAACATACAAGGCCATGTCAAACCCTGAGCTGCTGGACATGCTCCACTTAAAGAAATCCCAATCCCTCAGAGCCACACACTTCAGGGATCTAAACCGTGTCATCACAATGAACAAAACATGCTGGAGGGATAGGTTCCTGACCCAGAGACTCCCCATACCCTGGAATAGACTGCCCATACATGTCAAGCAGAGCACCTCTTTGGCCCTCTTCAAAAGGAACCTTGATGATTGGATGGGAGATAGGAAATTCACCCCAGGGATCATGTCAGTTGCCCTGCTAGACAGGGGTCCAGGGAAGTAAATATTGTGGGAAGAAATATCCAGGGAATTGTTATGGCTAGACTTGTATAGGCCCTAGGGCCGATAGCCTAGTACCAACCTGCGAACCTGTGAACCTGTATATTACTAGACTGTTGCTACTGTCATTGGGATTGTCTTCACAGACATGGTGTGTGTGGATGCTGACATCTGCTTATAACATGTGCCATTGGCTACTGACAGACATCCTAAGGAAATCATTATAAGGTACCGCTGCTAGCATGTAATGCCCCTGTGGAGTGCAGCAGAGATATTGGCCACTATATGTGGAACTTTGGACACACCCTGTACAGTCCAGAGGTATGCACATAATCCCTTAGTACACCACATGTGTACCAGACCTGACAATATGGATGTAGACAGCCATGTAGATGGGTATAACACATAATGACTGGTATACATTTCGCACCATAGGTGTTGGATTCACACACTCCTGTCTGGCCTGACACATAATGACTGCTGGTACAGGGGTGCCATGGACACATACCACCCACTAGATATTGACATACATCTGTACAGCATCCCACTGCTCTGTCTGACATACATGATGTTTAAGGGAGGCCCAGCAGCAGTACATGTGGCAAGTATCTGCACATAACATCCCACTGGTTAAGTACACTAAGCTGCTAGGCATGTAACAATGCACTGTGCAGGCTACAGGCAGACTGGCTTAACACTGGCCTACATCTCGTATGGGGGAATGCACATGTACCTGCATATATAGCAGGCTCAATACCCATGTCACAGCACAGGGTAAGATACACCTGTGTGACAGTGTATAACCACAAACAATGTGAACACAGCCACAGCCACGTATGGTAAGATAGCATAATATTACAGTATATGGACTATCTGTTCTACACCATCCTCATATGTACCACTCACAGAATGACCCTACATATACTAGGCTGCTACACAGTTTGTTATGATGGCTGTCTATGGTATGGGACATGTGTGTGTATGGCCCTACAAACATGTACGGCAAAATGGTACCATACAGTGGGGCAGCATGTAACATCTGATAGAAGGGGAGCTAGAAAAATGACATCTACCACAGTCTGTACACAGGCTGAAGTACATATTAACAATACACACACTGCCGACATTCACCATCACTACACAGACCTCAGTACTGTGCAAACATCCACAGAATGTCCAGCTTATGTCATGAAATATAACCACTACTGTACATTACATGTGTAGTAATCTGATATATCACTGGCTTGTTTTCAGATATGATGACAGTATTTATAGTGTGCAGCACATATGCACCACTTCATGCACGCCATATGTACAAGGGTTGACAGAGGTGTGGCTGACAGCACCTGCACAGGGCCAGTATAAACATGTTGCTGTGATAACCTCATATATTTTCCATTGTAACAGGGTTTGTTGCAACATATGTCCTATGAGGGATATGAAGTCAGTAACTGTCATGGCCTTCACCATCTACAGACTGTAATCCTCACACTACCTTCTGCATTCCACAGACTGATGCACTGTGGCTAACACATGAACCCATAGCCACAACACTGCCCAGTCTGCAGATGAACCTGCAGATGGGGATTCCTCATACACATGGAACTGACATGGGAGGTATTGCGACATGTACAACAGGCATATCCAGACAAACACTGTTAAACCAATATTACTCCAAATGCAGTATAGCAGCACTTACAGTCTGTAGTCAGGTCAGGCACATCCCCCCCTGTTGGTTGCCCTCTTTCCACAGTGTATGTTGTTAGAGGTAACTCCCCAATCCATCTGGGATGCTGTTTGCCAAACATCAGATCTAGTTCCTGTTCACAGTGACTGCAAAGGCCCAACACCACCATGATGTTCCTAGGTACTGGAGTGTGCTTCCATGCAACTGGCTATGGAATTGTTACCACAGCTGTTCCACATGCAATCAGCTAGGGGAGGGCTGCAATTCATGCAGAGGCCATCAGCTGATCATGAGCATCATGTAAAATACACATACTACTGCCTAAGCAAGGCAGGTGTGGGTCGCCACATCCACCATAGAGGGAGTGGGGGAGGAAAACAAAAGGAGATACATGTCAGGGAGGGGCGGGAGGGTAAAACTGAAGCATGTTTGTGTCACACACCTACCAGCACAGGGTATCAAACCCCCGACAACTATGTAGTACTATTACAGTTCGATACAGTTATTGGATGCACCACATGGGTTACCTGATGTGGAGCACTCAGAACATATATGTGAGGGTGAGTGACATCTGCAACAGGGATATGGTAGGTATATGGTAGGTGTTGTACACGTGCCTGTATGTATGAACAGGTGCCAGCATCAACACAGGCACACACACAGGGATGCACACACATTGACACACTTGGCAGGGCCAGGAGTGCAACTCATCAGTAGTGGGATTGCCACAACACATCAATGTGCAGGTGTCACATGCACCACACGGGTCATTCGGTGGCCGTATGGGCAAAGAGTATGAGGAGATGTCAAACATCAGACAGCATGCTTCAGTATGCCCTGGGGGTGTAGTGAGTGTGGATGTGGACATATGCACCATACAACACACACACATGAACACACAGGGTGCCAGTTCTGACATGCATGGGTGCATGTCTACACGGGTGTGTGGTGGTCAACTATGCCAGCAGGCTGTACAAGGGTAGGCAATGGGTATACCATGGCATCAGGCCACATGGCAATGGTCTGCATTGTGGCTCAGGCCTGTAGTTACTGCATTTGCCCATCCAGTCAACTGGGTGACTATTGTGTGTGGCCAATGCTGTACACCACATGCCATGTATGTGTTCCTTAGCCCATGACATGGATGGTGTCTGGGATGTGCAAACCTCCCACATGCATGTACAGAGACATGTGGAACTGTACCTGGGGTGTCTGGCTCATGTTGTGAACACAGATTATCATCAGATGTGCCAATCTTGCCCACCTGTGGCAGGAACTGGTAATGGGCAGCAGGTTTACCCTTCACCTACATTGATAGCATGCCAACAGCATTCCCTGATGTCAGTATCATCTGTCCATGCAGGGCATGTTGTCAGGCATGGTATGTCCATTGTGAGTCGCATATGAAGGCACCACAGGTGGTGCAGGTGTCCATTGGGGAACATGAGGTGCACTGTCCGCATGTACGTGCATGTTGGACAGATGGGCAGGGTGACATGCCTTCTATAGCTCACTGCTATCACTGCATAGTTACTATCAGTGGCCAATATGCAGTGTACTACCCACATATTGGCTGTTGCCTTGGCATGTGTGTGCGTATGACACATGGGTTGAGTGTGTGCTCTGGGTAATAGGGGGGTTGCTAATTTGGACTGGCTGACCTTGATGTCACATGTATGGGTATGGCTTTTCACCCCAGCCTCCCAGCTACTTTACATCTGTTATCCCTGTATGGTTGACATTGTGATATATTGTAGGGCCACCAGAAAAGTAATAAGCAAAACCCCCTCCACATTGGTCATGTCTGGGAGTTGAACCCCTACCTCAGTAGTTTATTACACTACAGCACTACACAGTTATAGCATGCACCACAACATTACTGGAGTACTTCTTCCTCAAAGGTGTATTTCACAGTGACTGACATCAGCAGGATTACCAAAGAAGGGCATTTCAACTGTACTGTGAGTGACTAGCCTAAAATACATTGCTCTCTACAGAGACAGCGAGACACACACAAAGCCTCCACCACTGTCATGTGTGGGTATAGAACCCCTGACCAATGTCTATATCATACTACAGTATGGAGCTGTTATAGGACACACCACAGAGATTATTAGAGACATCTTTTCCCAAAGGTTTATTTCACACTCAGTGACATCAGCAGGTTTACCAAAGTAGGGCATTTCACCTGTACTGTGAGTGACTACCCTACAATGCATTGCAGCAGGTTTACCAAAGTAGGGCATTTCACCTGTACTGTGAATGACTAGCCTAAAATACATTGCTCCCTACACAGACAGTGAAACACACACAAAACATCCACAACTGTCATGTGTGGGTATAGAATCCCTGACCAAGGCCTGTATTACACTACAGCATGGGGCAATTAAAGGTCGCACAACAGGGATTACAGGGAACTTTTCCCCCAAAGTTGTATTTTACAATGAATGACATCAGCAGGATTGGCAAAGTAGGACATTTGAAATGTACTGCAAGTGAGTAGCCTACGATGCATTGCTCCATACACAGACATTGAAACACATGCAAAACATCCAGAATGGGTGGTGATGGAGCCGTACCACAGTTCTAAATCACACTACAGCAGTACACAGTTACAGGACATGCTACAGACATTACTGAGCTATGACTTTCCCAGAGGTGTATTTCTAGGTGAGTGACATCAGCAGCCTTGCCAACGTTGGGTATATGAATTCTAAGGAGTGTGTGTGATCTAAAAAGCATTGTTTGTCACTCAGTCATAAACAGACAGAAAAACAAGGATTTACACACACACATTTGCCAAGTCTGGGGTTAGAACACTTACCTAATTATTTTATCACACTACAGCAGTACACAGTTACAGGATGCACTACGGAGATCACTGGGCTTTGATTTCCCCAGAGGTGTATTTCTATTGAGTGACATCAGCAGCCTTGCCAAAGTTGGTATATGACTTGTATAGAGTGTGAGTGGCCTATAAAGCATTGCTTTCTACTCAGCCAGACACACACATAGAGTCACACACAAGCACACAGTTGCCAGGTCTGGGGTTAGAACACCAACCTAACTACTTTATCATACTACAGGAGTACGCAGTTACAGGACGTGCTACGGAGATCACTGGGCTACAATTTCCCCAGAGGTGTATTTCCAGGTGAGTGACATCAGCAACCTTGCCAAAGTTGGTATATGCATTGTATGGGGTGTGAGTGGCCTAAAAAGCACTGCTCTCTACGCAGTCAGACACACACACACTCTCACACACACACACACACAATTGCCAGGTTTGGGGTTAGAACACCTACCTAACTACTTTATTATACAACAGCAGTATACAGTTACAGGGTGCGCTACGCAGATTACTGGGCTATGATTTCTCCAGAGGTGTATTTCTAGGTGAGTGACATCAGCAGCCTTGCCAAAGTTGTGTATATGTATTGTACGGGGTGTGAGTGGCCTAAAAAGTATTGCTCTCTACTCAGTCAGACACACACACACATTAGCCAGGCCTGGGGTTAGAACACCTATCTAATTACTTTATCAAATGACAGCAGTACACAGTTACAGGACGCGCTAAAGAGATTACTGGGCTATGATTTCTCCAGAGGTGTATTTCTAGGTGAGTGACATCAGCAGCCTTGCCAAAGTTGTGTATATGAACTGTACAGAATGTGAGTAGCCTAAAAAGCGTTTCTCTCTACACAGTCAGAGACCAAGAGACACGCATACAAACACACATTCACACAGTTGCCAAGTCTGGGGTTAGGACTACTACCTAGCTAGTTTATCACTACAGTAGTACACAGTTATGGGTAGGGTTGCCACCTTTCCAAATGGCCAAAGTGGGACATTTATGCTACAAACATCAGATTTTGCAGGGCAAAACATATCCACAGCCAGTACAAAGGACAGAACTTCAGTTGTTTGCCTGAATAAAAGTTTATTCTTGTAGCATTTTTGTTCCTTATTCTGTTTCGTATAACATTTAGGTGTTTCAGATACATGATAACTGTTTTATGCAACTATTACATACAATATAGAAAATAATTTTGTCCTAAAATCTCAGGACATTTGCCATTTTCTCACAATATTTTGCAGGACACAACTGCCCAAAGAGGGACTGTCCCTCGCAAAGTGGGACAGGTGGTAACCCTAGTTATGGGACGCGCCATGGGGATTACTGAGCTACAGCTCTCCCAAAGGTGTATTTTACATTGGATGACCTCAGCAGGCTTGTCATGATACTGCTATGGGGAGGGCGGTGTGTGCATAGGCTGTAAACCGTTCATGTAGGGGTTGAAATGACACATGTGGGCACACGGGGACATATGGCACAGGTATGTGTATACAGCTACTAGGTGACTACTTCCTTGTACAATCATGTTGCACACCTGCCACATGCAACACGCCGTCATGCTGACAGATACTGATGGCTAGTATCTGCAGTGAGTGACACCTGCACCTCATGTGTTTGGGGTTCTTTGCCTCTGTGCTGGGTGGAACAGGCCTAGATGGCTCCTTGTCATGGTCACCCTATTCAACTCATCTATATCCATCTCCCTTTGGCTTATTATAGAGTGTTGTCCTTACATATATGTCTGTATTCCTATCCACTGTGTGTGCAAGGCAGGAGTGGTGCATACTGACATGTGTCTGTACTAAGAACTGCAACTGCCACATATGTCTGGTCCACTGGTGTTTGCTGACATGGCCTTCATGTGTTTAAGTGTGTGAGCATGCCAAGTATGGCCATCTATATTGCATGTGTAGATCAAGTCCAGGTAGTTTGTACTGCGGTGCTGACCTTTGTGTTGTACACCAACAGGTAGCATGCTGTGTCTACAGGGTATACATCGGTCATTTGGCATTGACTGTTGCTACATTTCTGCATAGCGGTGGGGGGGCCCCTGACTGTTTCTACATTTCTACACAGGGGTGGGGGGCACACCTGTTACTATAAGTGTATGTAGGATGGTGGGGCACACCTTACACTTTTATACATTTGCTAGGACTGTACTGGTATGTTGGGTACACCATTTCAGTCTGTAGTTTTACCTATTGTGCTGGCTAGAGGCATACCAGTGTACTGCAGATCTTAGCTTTAACTACCTACATATTAGTTTCTGACTTCCTAGCCTTCACAACTTACATCCAACTGGCTGGCCTGCTATAGTCTGTCTGTGTAGGCCTGGGGTAGGGGTTACCCATAGGGCTCATTCAGAGGCCATAGTATAGCATTTGTTTGTGTTTGTCTACACCTATCCTGCTGGCTGTGACTGTTGTTGGGTATGTGCCCCCCCCCCCCGACTGGCATGTGTGAGTCACTTACCTTGTGGGTGTCCCAGTATTGAGGGTGGTGCTGCAGGGCTGCCTATGTTGGATGCACATAGTACACTCCCTATACATGGTTGAGCACAGGTAGTGTCATGTTTGGCATCCCTTTTACTGTATGTACGAGTTGGAGAGAGGTGTCATTCTCTGGGTCTCTACAGTGTCAGTGCATGTGCTATGCGTTGCCTCTTTGCCAAGGCCAGGGCATACTGGGAATGACTCCTTCTGCCTACTGGGGCAGGCTCAGGTTGTTCCTCCTCCAAGTCACTCTGCACCTGTGCAGGCCTTGGCACTGGTGAGGGGTTGTGTGGCCCTGCCCCATGCTGTTCCTGCTGCAGCTGTTTCTGCAGGATCATATTGTGTAGCATGGCACATACAAGGACAATTTGGGTACATGTAGTTGGTGAGTATTGCAAGGCTCCACCAGATGTGTCCAGGCACCAGAATCTTGACTTGAGCATCCCAAACACACGCTCTATTATGATTTGTGTTTGTGCGTGTGCCTCATTATGGAGTTCTTGTTCAGATGTGTGTGCATTTCTGATGGGTGTCATCAGCCATGGCTCCAGTGTGTATCCAGCATCCCCCACTAGGTGACCATGTGGGATGTCCCCATTTGGCAAATGTCTGGCACAGCTGCATCAGATGACATATGTGGGAACTGTGGTAGCTTCCAGGGCTGCCAGCACACACATTCATTATTATGCCCTGGGCATTGCACACGACCTGGCAGTTGATGGAGGGGAAGCCCTTGCGGTTGATGCAGACCCTACCCCGCTCATCTGGTGGTGCTTTAATGCATATGTGCGTGCAGTCTATTGCACCCACTACCTCAGGGCATTCTGCTATTTGGTGGAAGAGACACATATTGCTGGCCAATGCCACACGGGTGATGGGGAAATATACATGCTCACCAACATGTGCTGGCATGGCATCCAGGAACTGGTAGAGTACCCTGGATGCTGATGCCTGTGAAATCCTCATCATATCCCCAGTTGGTCTTTGGAAGGTACCTGTAGCTAGTATTCTTAGGCCTACACATACCTTGGTATCCACTAGGATGGGTTCCCCTCTGCTAGTTCTGTGTGTCAGGTGTGGCTGGCACAGCTCAACAATTTGCTGTAGGAGGTCCCTGTCCACCCTATAGCGCTCCACTATCTCCAGCTCATGTAACCCTTGGTAGGTTACCCTGGGTCTGTACACTCTTCTCCGTCTCCTCACTGTGGGCTGCTCAGCAACATTCACATCCTCACCACCCTCAGCCTCTTGCACATGCTGGTTTATGATAGTAAAAGCAGCCCCTAACATTTTTTCTCTTGCTTTCATTTTGTAAAATTTTCCCGTCTGTATAGACCGGTGGTGCAGAGTTTTTGGGAACAACAAGGGGGAGAGGTGTTTGCATAGTTTATAGTGGTGTGCTGGGCTGGGCTGGCCTGCTGCCTGTGTAATTGGTGATTCTGATACATTTCACCAGTCAGCTAAGCTTGTTCTCCTTGATTACCTTCCTACTGCTCTTTTCCTTTCCCATTGCCTCCCTGTTTAAGCCTGTGTGTGCGCCACGCAAATGGAGTGCTCAAATGTGCACAGAGCTGCTTTTTCCTAGTTTAACTTCCTTTTTCTTCTTGTAAAACCCAGTGCATGGCACGCACACCCGCTTACACTTTGTAAAGAGTGCTAGGCAGGTTTAGACACATCCCTAGGTTAGCTGTGCTAAGCTAGGAGCAATCCGGAGCCATAGGTCTCCAACCCACTTACAGTATGCCTTACACTCCCCCCATGATGTCACCTATATCCTAGTCTTGCGCCTAGCTATTTATACTCTTACACTCTTGGGACCTGCCTCACACCCTGGGGAAATCTGGGATTCACTAACCTTTCCCTCATTTGCATAGGATTGCTTGCTAATGCATAGTTCATAGGTTCATAGGTTTATACTAGGCTATCTGCCCTAAGGCATTTATAAGCCTAGCCCAAATTATTGTGGCTTACGCCACCCCTTATGTGAAAAAATACTGTGCCCATTAGTTTGTTGTGCCTCTGTCCAGCAGTGACACAGAGATGATTCCTGGGGTAAACTTACGATCTCCCATCCACAGGTCTAGATTTCTCTTGAACAGAGTCAGCGAGGTGCTCTGCCTCACATGGACCGGGATTTTATTCCACAGCATAGGGAGTCTCTGAGTGATAAATCTATCCCTCCAGCACGTCCTATTTATATCCGTGCTAAGGTTTAAGTCGCTTGCTCTAGTGGTTTTGGTGGATTTGGATTTTTTGAGGTGGAGCATGTCCATTAATTCGGGTTGGACATGGCCTTGTATGTCAGGCACATGTCACCTCTGAGCAGGCGGTATGCGACTGAATAGAGCTGGAGTTTCTTCAATCTGGCAGCATATGACAGATTTTGGAGTCCCTTTATCCTTTTGGTGAGGAACTTTTGGGGTCTCTCCAATTGCTGCAGATGTCGGGTGAGATACATCCCGAATGGGGCATTGTACTCGATCATTGGTCTGATAAGTGAAGAGTACAGGGGAACAATGACCTCACTAGATCTGGATGTGAATCCCTTCATGATCAGGTGGGCAATGTAGAAGGTCTTTCTAACCACTTTAGCAATGTGAGTGTCAAAAGAAAGGCCACTGTCAACCTGGGTCCCCAGGTCCCTGATAACCTCTTCTGTGCTTAGTGGATTGCCACCTATATGGTAGCTTGGGGTTACCTTGTTTTTCCCGAAGGGTATGACTATACATTTTTGGTGTTTAACTTCAGGCCATGGCTCTGGCACCAGCTATCTGTTTCCGTGAGTCCCTTCTGAAGGATATCCGTGTCCGATGCACTTTCCACTATGGCCCAGTTTGCAGTCGTCTGCAAACTTTGTCAGCCAAAGTCCTCCCATGTTGGCCTGTACTTCTGAGAAGTAGATGCCAAACAATAGGGGCCAAGGACCGAGCCCTGTGGGACACCACTTGTGACCGGCTTGGAGTCTGACACAGCGCCAGCAACTCTAACCCTGTGGGTTCTGTCCTTAAGCCAGTTTGCAACCCATCTTGTGACATATGGGTTTACATTTAAGCTGGTAAGTTTTTCTACAATACCCGAGTGGGGTATTGTGTGAAAGCCTTTGCAAGGTCAAGGTAGGCTGTATGGACTGCCTTTCCTCATCAATGGCCTTGGTGACTGTTTCAAGAAGTCAACCAAGTTCAAAAGGCATGATCTTCCCTTGACAAAGCCAAACTGGGTCGGGTCCAATGTCTGCAAGTCCCTATATCTTTGTTTATGAGCTCCATTATGATCCTCTCCATAGCTTTGCAGACTAGACTTGTTA
The DNA here is from genome assembly GCF_019279795.1 of Protopterus annectens. Taxonomy (NCBI): domain Eukaryota; kingdom Metazoa; phylum Chordata; order Ceratodontiformes; family Protopteridae; genus Protopterus; species Protopterus annectens. The sequence continues at coordinate 1,502,849,717 of NC_056741.1, forward strand.
AGCTTATGGGGCGGTAATTACCAGGGTCCGTAGAGGCACCGCCTTTGTGGAGTGGGACCACAGTTGCCGTCGCCACTCCTTGGGCACGTATCCTGTGGTAAGGCTGAGATTAAACAGCTGCCTTATGTGTGGGTTTAATTCCTCATTTAGCTCGTAGCACACAGCCGGGGACACCATCCGGTCCCATTGATGCTGTGTTTTTAGCTTTAGAGAGAGCAGCTTTCACCTGCGCATTTGAGATGTCCGGGAGGCTACACTCGGCTGGGATAGTTATCTCTCCTTTAGGGGAGAGGGGTGAAGTTTGCACTGAACCTGTCTGCCAGTATGTTGGCAATGTCTGTGGGTTCAGTGATTTTTGTATCATTTTGGACTAATTCTGAGCATATCTGGGAGTTTCCACCCAGGTTCCTAACATAGCTGAAAAAGGCCTTATGATTGTCCTTTGAATCCATGGCAATTTTTCTCTCAAAATTGGCCTTAGTTGATTTTATGAGTGCTCGTATTTTTTACTAATAATGATCAGGGGTGACTTCCCTTTTATGGATTTTGTTCTATCATGTAATAGCTTTCTCCTCTTATTGTAAAGTTTGTTAATGGCTGGGGTCCACCAGACTGGACGTTTGCCCTTTGTGGAAAGAGTCTTGGTTTTATTTGGGATTGCCTGATCCATGCAGTCCTGGAGGTGTTCATAGAAGGCATTTGTAAGGGCTTCCGCAGCTTGGGTTGTGGTTTCCTCTGGCTCAGGGGCCTTGAAGGATACCACACCAGTCTTGAGTAGTGTGAAGTTTGCTTTAGAGAAGTTCTTCACTATGGTCTTTTTGCTTGGGGTGGGGCGGGATGTGGATTTCCAGTGAGATTAGTTTATGATCAGATCTCACCAATGAGGGATATACTTCGGTGTGGAGCATTTTGTCCCCATGTTTGTGACAATGAGATCTAGTATATTTTCTCCTCTTGTGGGAACAGTGACTAGCTGTTCCATGGCATTTGAATTTATGAACTCCAGGAACCGTTGGGCTAGAAAGTTAGGGCTTGAGTAATGTTCCCAGTCTATATTCGGGTAGTTGAAGTCACCCAATATGATGGTGTTTGGAGATACATTTATACCCTCCAGTGTCTTCAGGAAGGCTGTGTGGGGTTCCTGAGTTTGAGAGGGTGGCCTGTAGCATGCTACAATTTCTAGAGCAGTTTTGCCTATGGTTAGTTGCACCTGGATGGTTTCCGAAGCTTCATGCGTTGCCACCAACCTGGAGGTGTGAGTATCCTTTATGAATATGGATACACCCTCCTTTTGTGGTGTGGTCCGGGTTTTGGGGCCGGACGCATGATATGAGGTAAAACCTAATAGTGCCGGGTGCTCTCAGGAGCCTTGAACCAGGTTTCAGTTACAGCACAGACATCGATGTTCTCCATACTGAGAAGGGCCTCGAGTGCGTGCATTTTGAGATTTAGACTTCTGGCATTGAGCAGCATTACCCTCAGTTTCTTCCCATTTTGTTTTCTAGGGTGGTAGGTTTAGAATTTGAGCCTTGCCTAAAAAGGCACTATGGGGGTGGCAAGAGCCTTAGCCAATATCCGGAATCCCAGGGGTGACAGGTGCAAGCCATCCCTTGAGAAGCAGCGTGGCTTGTCAAGCATGTCATCCCAGGCAGACAGACACTGGATCCCCTTTGAATGACACCAGCCATTAAGCCAATTGTTAAAGCTGATCATCTTGTCTCTATATTGTGGCATCATTCTTGGTGAAGGAAGGATACTGCTCAGGGTTAGGGTCATACCTGCCTGGGCTACATAATCAGAGAGCTCCTCTATGTCTCTTTTCATGTAGTCCAGGGAGGTACGTCTCAGGTCGTTCACACCAGCATGGACAATGACTGTGTCATATTTGTACTTGCCATGGAGTGACCCGAGTGCTTGTGTTATGTGGCGGATTCTAGCTAGTTACATGTCCCACACTGAGCCTCCCCCCTTAGCAACCATTATTCACTGGCCAGGTTGTCTTCTGCTTGCTATTGACTTGCATGGCTGAATAATGATTTTAGTTAGAATGCTTATTTTAGGTTTATTTTCTTATTTTCCCCTGATTCCATTTGTGTGCTGCTGCCCTATGCTTAAACAGGCGAGAGCGTCGAAAAAAAATAAAAGTTTTTTTTTTTTTTTAACAGTTTGCAGTGCCAGTGGCCTTCTACTTGGCCAATGGCATGCTTCCTCAATGATACGCAACCTTTATTTGGAGCTGTCATAGTTCCGTTTTGTAGATTGCAGAAATGTATTCGGTTACTAACAGAGTACATTTCTGCACACTGCACTTGTCCTGCACGGACAGCTGCCAGCTTCCTGGATCACATATTACCCTCATTTGCATGGTTTTCACTTGCAAATAAGGGTAATTTGCATACAGGAGTTCAGTCCGTGCAGGATTAGTCTAAGAGCTCACGTGCACATCCCAGGAGCTCATTCCTGGATCGCAAGTCAGCCATATTGCCGACAATAGCTCTTAGACTAATCTTGCACATTCTACAGGGCTTTGTAAATCCGGGGGAAGAAGTTTGCATCCTGTTTATAATAATTAAGTTATTTAAAACTATGGAAAAACAAACAAAAAAGAAAGGTTAGTTCCATGAGGTTGTATTTAATTTTATTTAAAACTATGTTTAGTTTGCATTACTGAAGAGCATTAAGGTATCAAATAGCTCTCAAAAATACAAAAGACTTGTGTTCATCTAAGAGGTTAATAAGATCACTTTTATCTCATTTTTATGTTTTCAATTTCCATGTTTTAACATGTACTCAGTTAGATTCCATAGCCTCTCATTCTTAAAGCCTTTCAAAGTATTTTTAGGAAAACATAATGGTTTTGAAATACATAGCTCATTGAATCAGGGTCTTTTGTATCATCAGTAGAATGAGGGGCTAGGTATAAATACGTTAAAATCTATGTCTCTTAATCTTCTTAGTAACAAAAAATGATGTGCTGTTCAGTTTTGTGATATAAAAGGGTTAGTTCTGATTATAACTTAAAGTACAGATTGCTCTGCTTCTCCATCTGAGATCCCACTGATGAATTTCCTGTCCTAAAATAGCACCAACGATTTGCACATATCAGTGTGTCTGCATAGCTGAAGTTTTGTGGTTAATGAATACATCTATATTAACATCTGGTTACTGTCTAGCAATTGTTATTTAAATATAACTCTATTTTTATTATCATAGTTTTCATATTTCTAAATCATCTTCATAACAAAACAAAGCTGATAATGTTAAAGAAAGTCATATCTGTGTATAAGAATGCCCTATCCATAAGTATGTAAAACTTGAGTATTCATCGAAGAAGTATGCTTATAGAATAAAACACTAACAAATATTTACTATCAATTAAAAAAAAAAAAAAAAAAAAAAAAATATATATATATATATATATATATATATATATATATATATATATATATATATACATTTTTTTTTCAACATGGATGTATTTTTGATAAGCAGTTGTGCTGTTCTGAGACCACTTTATGAGTGCACTTAAACCTTAAACTTAAAGTCATGACAATAATCAATTGAGGCATCACCAATCCATTCTAACACACTTTGATTACACTGTAGAGATCCACAGCAGCCTCCAGAGACATACCAAGTGGGAAACCTACTCTAGAGACAAGTAAAGAGGCTTGCATTCAACAGTAAACTCAATGGTCAAAACAAATCATCAAAAAAGAAAGTTGCTATTCTCCAAACATATATCAAAAGAATCTCAGAGCAAAACAGCATACATTTATTTAAATAACCCACAGCTTAGATGCAAAACTTATCCCTCATTTTCAGCACAATGAGTTGTAAGGAACAATATTGTTTAACAGAAGACTGGTTAAAAAAAAAAGGAAAAGCAGAGCAAAAAACAGACTCATCAGTTTTGAGACAGTTCTTTTCAAAGAACACCTCTCCCCACCTTTTAACTGCCATCTGTTAACAGAGATGCAACCCAAACCTACAGTGTTGTGACAGACAAACTATAAACTATTGCGTAACCCCCTTTCTGGCTGCATTCTCTCACATCTGAGTATATAAAACCCAACTTATTAGATTACATCAGTCTAAATAACAGTCATATTCTTTTCTTTTCCACTCTCTACATTTTCCTTCTTACTTAATTTATGAGAAAATACTCAAAGAGGTGGAAAAGACCTAGTTTAAGTAAAACGTGTAGGTTATCCTAGATTCTGATTTGACAGCAGAACTTTTCAGAAAGATGATTAATATTACAGATTGTTACTAATGATATCAGAGTTTTTCCCAGTTAAGGGTTGCCACACCATATCACCTGTCTGCTCAGGATTGGCACTGGAGCTTTTTTATGATGTCAAGTTGCCAGCCTGGCACCCAACCTTCCATAGAAGGCACACACTCATACCCAGGGCCAACTTACAGTGTCCAATCCACCTACAGCATGTCTTTGGGATGTGGGAAGAAACCGGAGCACCTGAAGGAAACCCACGTGACCACCAGGCAGACATGCAGACTCCACACAGACAGCACCCCAGCCAACGATTGAACCAGAGAACCTCTTGCTGTGAGGCTGCACCACCGTGACTGCCCAATGATATCAGATTAACTAAATAGTTAAATTATACTGGTATGATGTAATACATTCAAAACAAAAGGAAAAAAGGATTAATAATAGAAGTAATCTGTACTGTGATTAGTAAATATCTATGCTTTGTAAGAACTGATTAAAACTGAACAAAAAAAAAAAGAAAAAAATGATAAAGAAAAGCTTTACCTAGCATGAGGATGATATCATAACAAACAAGTAATAAAAGGTAAACATTTTACTTTGGAAGATGTTTCAAGATACATGATTGTAATATTGACATTTTACTTTTTGATAGACATGGCTTTAGAAGTTTCCACTTTTTGTTTCTTTTTCTTTACATCCAACTAAGCATCTTTCTCTGAAGATATTTATGATGTAGAAGGTAACCAGTCCATATTATCTGAGAGAGAAATAATGTTATTATTCTTGATAAAAGACAGAGCATCTTCTGTAATGGAAAAAAAATCTTGCTACCAGTTGAAAGCTGAAGCTTTATCTTTGCAGGAGAGATTAGTTGTGCTTTGATGTTGTTCTGTTTAAGATGTTTTATTAAAGGCCATATTTTATTTCTTAATTCCATAGTTTAGATGAATAGTCATTGTCAAATCTGATGTTTGAATGTTCAGATTTTACTGGATCTTTCGACTAAGCAAATTCTAGGGCAAGTTCTTTGTCTAAGTAGCATAAAAATTTGACTATTATACTCTTTGGTTTTGATGTTACTGTTATCTGATTTCCTATTTGATCTGCGGGCTCTTTCTATGCCAAAAGAAATGCTTTCTTGAAGATTAAGTATTTTAGGTTTCCATGCTGACAGAAAGGTGACCGTGTTTTCCCCTTCCACTTTCTCTGGTGAACTGAAAATTCTTATTTCATCCCTACTCTCTCTCTCTCTGTTCTCCAAGTCATCTAGTTTCTCTGCTAACCAGAAATTGTGAATTTGTTTAGTTGACAATTGAGTTTCATTTTCTTTATGTCTTGTATCCATGTCAGATACAGCATACTCAATATCTGAGACTTTAGTTTGAAGCTGTTGAAAATAGTTATTAAATATATTTGTTTGTCTTGAACTGTTCTCTTTGATTTCCTGTAGGTTTTGTTGAAATCCATCTATTTAATAGTTGGTTCTTACAATGGTGACATCACATGGTGCAGTTCTTTTTTGATAGCAGAGTCAGAATGATTATTCTTTGAATTGCTCATCCTTCAGAGATTTAGAGAAACTTCCCTTAAGTATTTTGACAGGAAAATTACTTCCAAAATGTACCAAACTTTCCAAGAAGATAAAAAAGGTATTCAGTAAAGTGCTGAAGTTGAAAATGATAACTAGTTAATAGATTTTCCTGTCAGTAATTTTGATAAAATGCAGAGCTCTGAGAAGAAGGTGTTAACTTTGTGCCATCTAAGCTCTGCCCCTCCATGATGTGAAGTTCTTAATGGAGCTATGACATCAGTATTACGTAGCATTACAGAAATATCCATTGCAACATAATATATTGTTTCTCCTAGTAGCATTCAGATTTGATCGAGAAATATCATGGAAAGAAAGATACTTAAAAATTATTTAGCATAATAATTACTTGCTGTCAAATTTACCCAATTAACTCTCAGGTAATTAAAGTTTCCAAGCAAAATTATAATACTGATACTCAAAATTCTATCTAACTCTGTTTGAAATTCTCAGTGTGTATTTGTATTCATGCTAGGAAATCTATAGCATAATGCAGCTATAATAACTTTATTTCTCAGGACATTTCTAACCCGAACAGTTACATATTCAGTTCTGTGATTTACTTCAACTAAATTACAGTCAAGTGAGTTATTAGTTATTTAAGTACTCTGTTGTCTAAAACTTACTAGTATTATTTCCAGAAGCAATTTATCTGACAGAAGAGATGTGTTATATGTTAATATGTAATGAATGCTCTATATTCTTTGCATGTGGTATGGCAGGCTGTGAGCCTGCAAGAGCATATCTCAGACTGAAAAAGTATGATGTGTATGCTGTTTCTGTGTAGTCATTTAGTTGCTAGGAAGTCAAAAAATGAAACATATTCTCCATACAAGCATCAACTGCATTCTTATGTGTATGCTAGATGCACAGGTTATCATGCTGTGAGTCCATCATATCTTGTTCTGAACAATCTAAACTACAATTGATGGATGGCACAGCAGTCAACAAAATAAATGCACAATCAGGATCTTGTACATGCATACTATACACAATGATAACTTTAGTTTTCTTTATTAATAGAAGTGAAACATTATAGCAAGCAGTGAGAATAGACTAAAGTTTCACAGATACATAAAGAAGAAAAACAGAGTTAAGGTGATCAAGTTGGAGACGCACATATTTTAACAGTGTAACTGCTTGCAATGAAAAGGTGACAAACCAGTTCTGATGTCCTTGTGATAAGCATTTGCCTGAACTAAATATAATGGTTTCAGTCTTTCTGAAGTTTATTGTTAATTGTTTGAAGTAAAACAAAATTGATGTAAGTTACATGTGTGGAACGCATGCATGGCATGGATCACCTGGTTGTCCACTTACCACAGTATCAGCATAAAACAGTGCAGGCATTTTGGGAAATGGGTTGTTGAAAGAGTTAATAAACATTTTTATTTTGTTTATTTATTTTACATTTGTTGACAGGGATAGTCCGACTGGATATATGTCCATTTTCAGCTGAGGCCCAGGGAGAAAAGCTCCAAGGTTAACAGTAAAACAACACAAAGAGACAATTTAGAAAAAGTAGCTACATACATTCATTTGCGCATCTATAACAACAGTAGTTACATACATACAGTAGTTACATACATACAGTAGATACATACATAGAGTAGTTACATTGCTTACAGTCGTTAAATTACATACATATTCAGACTTGATCAGTTACAAATACTGGGTAGAAATATTTTGTATCTTGACATTCTGGCTAAAGATAAAAAGATTAGCAGATAATTCAGGTTCCCTTCCTGTTATAGGACTGTACTCACTAAGATTGAGGAAAAGGACTAGACCTATTTGGCATGAAACTAGTATATTTAAGATGGGACATGAAATAGTGATGTAGAGAGAAATCCTAGTCAGGTCTAGAGCATGGGCATAACCAGTATGATTTGAGGTGACTCTTTAGTTTGTTTTTGAATATGGCTAAGGATGGTTGTAATGTCAGGTCTGTTGGTAGACAGTTCCATGTTTTACCAACAGAGTTGGCAAATATTGAGTCACCTGCAGAGTGGTTTGCTTTGACCATTTGAACCAATAGTCTGGTGGAGGATCGGAGTGGGCAATTGTTGTTGTAGGGGGTGATTATATTTTTTAATGCTGGAGTTTTTTCTGGGCAGTAGAGAACTTTATGTGTTACTATGAGTTGATTGAACTGTAGTAAGTTGGGAAGTTCCATCCACCCGAAGAGGTTTAGATTGATGGAGTGGTGGGTCCAGTATGGTGTGTCAGCAGCAAATCTAGCAATCTGGTTATAGCAGGTTGATCGTTTATTAAGATCTGATTTGTTCAGGTTGGAGAAGAGAGGTGAGGCTTAGAGAAGGGTAGTTGGGATTGGGCAATTGTGGCTCTAGTTGGTGGGGTGAGGAATGATTTGATCCTGTATAGTGACCTAAGTTTTTTATTGACTGTTTCTATGGTTTGATTTATGTGTTTGTTAAACCTGAGGTTGTTATCCACTATGATACCTAATAGTTTGGTTTGGGCTTCTGAGGAGATGATTGTGCCATTATTTGCTGTTATGTTCAATGATGTTGTTGGGAACCTGCTTGTGGGGGAGAATATAAGCAGTTTAGTTTTGTTAGGGTTTAGAATCAGGCATTGGTTTGAGAGCCAGTTTTCAACTGTGTTGAAGGTGTTCTGGGTTAAGGTAAGTAGGCTAGCAGGTGAGGTTGCAGAACAAATTAGAGTGGAGTTGTCTGCATATTGTATGCAGGTAGCATCTGGGATGGCTGTATGGAGGTCATTGGTAAAGAGAGAGAAAAGAAGGGGTCCTAATATGGAGCCCTGGGGAACTCCTAGTGTGATAGGGAGGCTGGAGGATAGCTTGGTTTGCCTGTTGCCTACCATTTAGATAGGATTCAAACCACTGAAGTGCATGATTGTTTAAAGCAAAGGACTTTAAGGTTCTCATAAGTATTTTATGGTATACAATGTTAAAGGTCTTGGATAGATCGAGATACAATGTTAAAGGTCTTGGATAGATCGAGAAATAGTGCAGAGGATAGTTTATTGTTGTTCCAGTTTTGGTTTATGATGTTTGAGAATGAAAGAAGGACTGAAGTGGTACTATGATTTGGCCTGAAACCATGTTGATTATTGGACAGAAGTTTGTTGTGGGTGAGATATTGCATAAGTTGCATGTGTATACACTTTTCCATGATTTTAGCTAGTGGAGACAATATAGCAATAGGCCTATAGTTTGACAGTTCAGTAGAACTGCCTCCCTTGTGAAGAGGTATAACGTGGGAGATTTTCTAGATGGTGGCTACGGTGGCTTCAGATAGGGTCCAGTTAATCAGTATAGAGACTGGGTATGCTATAGCATCTGCAGCCTTTTGTAGGTAGTCTGCAGGAAGTAGATCAGTGGCTAGAGTTGTGGGTCTCAGTTTCTTAAGTAGGGTCGCTATTAGATGGGTAGGTACAGGTAGGAAGCTAAATGGTGTTTGGGTATAGGTAGGGGTTAAACTTGGATTAGGGCCATTAAAAGTGAGTTTACTGGCCAGAGATTGGATAGTCTCTGTGAAAAAGGTGTTAAAGGTGTTAGCTATATTTTCAGAGGATTTATCCTTGGTGGTTGCAGGGGGGTGGGGTGGTAGTTTGGTCTGGGCGTACGAGTTTGCTGAGCACAGCCCAGAACTTTTGAGGTCTATTTTGGTGGGTTTGTTGTAGGTGGTAGTAGTAGTTCTTTTTATCTAAGGTTATAGATCTTTTGGTGTCATTTCTTAGTTGTCTAAATTTAAGTTGATCATTGGGGTTTTTTGTTCTTCGGTAGGTAGCCCATGCCTTGTTTCTTAGTGTGATTTTTTTCTTTTGTGTCTTTGGTGATCCATGGCGCAATATTAACTTTGGTTCTGATGGTACGAGTGGGAGCATGGGAGGCAAGGACAGTAAGGAATTTAGCATTAAAGTATGAGACTGCATCATCTAGGGGGAGATTCTTTAGGCCTGACCAGTTATAAGCCTTACGTTCATTATTAAATTCATTGAGGTTGAAGTTCCTGTGGCTTCTAATCGTCCTGTAAGTGGGGTTTTGGGAGTAGTTTACCTTAAACTTGATTATATAGGTGAGGCAATGGTCACTGTGGTCATCAGGTAAAGTACCAGATGGATAGTACTGTGGGGGGTTGTTAATGAGTATCCAGTCAAGGGTACTATCTTTTTGGTTGTGTTTACCTATCCTAGTGGGACGGGATATGGTCTGGGTAAACCTATGTAGGTTTACATGGATTGTGAGGGTTTTAGCGGAACATGTGTTCCAATCAACGTTGAAGTCCCCTAGTATGATGGTTTCTTGTGGATGGGTAAGGGATAGCCAGTTTAAGAAGTGTTCAAGGGTTTCTGTGTTCTTACCTGGGGGAATGTAGCCACAGACTATGTTTATGTTTTTGTTACTGTTAATTTTTAGTTTGGCAATGAGAATTTCAGCATTGTTGATTTTTTTTGGGGTTGCATATCCAAAGTGACAGATAAGTCAGATTTGTAAAGTATGGCTACCCCACCACCCTTTCTTGAGGAACAGTCTAGTCTATGTATATTGTACCCTGGTGGCAATACCTCATTGTCCTTAGTGGAAGGTTTTAGCCACGTATCTGTGAGGCATAGTATATCAGGTGTATTAAGATCTTAGAGGGCATGGACATGGTGAATTTTATTGTTTATGCTCCTGATGTTTAGATAGCAGGCCAGCAAGCAGTTTGGTGGCCTGCTTGATGGAGCAAAGTTGGTAGGGGTGTTGGTGGGGAGGCTTGGGTTGAGATGTGTGGGTGGGCCAGGGTTTGGATGGATGTCACCATCCATTGTTAGGCTGTTTTTTAACGTGAGTAGTAGTTTCCATATTTTGTCGAGAATTTTTTGATAGTGTGTGGGTATGGGTGTAATGTAGCAGGGTCTAGTAAGGATGTATTTCTGTGGAGTTGAGGAGTTGGATATATGGGGTAGTGAGAGGTGAGCATTTTTATTTATACCTATTAGAGTGGAATTTTGAAATTTGAAGCCTAGTTTACTCTTGGTTTCATAGGCTGAGAGGAGGTAGGGGATGAGCAGCACTGTTGTTAGCAAGGTTGGTAATAGCAAGGTGGGAGGTGACATAGCTACCTAACTTGACACTGGAGCCTAGGAAATGGTGACAGGGGGAGGGGCAAATGATTGTTGATTGAGTAGTGCTAATTTGATTACAGGTTGTCACTGATCGGTTATTGTGGGGATAGGGTGTGGTTTAGACTAGTTAAATTTAGGAGTACTGGGGCAGGTGGAATATGGGGGCAGGGTAGGGCACGGAGCGAGCCCAAGCGAAGCGAGGGCAAGCAGAGTGGGGTTAAACCAATCATAAGACACCAGACACCAGTGCTCAGAGCTACAGGCAAATGGCTTAATTTTAAAGTCAAATTAATGTTAGGGGGATACGTTTTAAAGGTAAATTTACTACAAGAGATATTTCTTTGGAAAAAAGACTAGTTTTGCGTATAGGGAGTGGGTAAGTTGGGGATGATAGTGTCTAGGTTTTGATAATACTAGCAACTGTGGGCAGAGCAATTTTAGATCAATTTCTTACTGTTAATTAGGGGCTCAGGGGCTAACCACCATTGCAGGACCCAGTATCAGTAAAGTAGTAGCCTTGTGGTAAATAGTTTTTAGGTAATATTAACCTTTTGTAGTTTTGTTTGGTTTAAGGGTAAGGTGGTACAGCATTCCCCGTTATTCGCAGGCTGGGAGGCTTGTAGCTTGTTCTGCAGCGTGGGAAGTCTATCTAGGATCTGAGTCCTAATGGATAGATTGGGTAGAGTTAACAGCAGGCAAACAGAAACATAAGTATATCAGTTGAAAGTCATTGCTTTGACTAGTAACTAAAATATATGTCTGAGTAGCACCATGTAGTGATACAGAAGGTTGTAGTATGGCTAGTTCAACAGATGAATTAGGACAGCTTTAGAACTTAATTTTAGTAGAAAACGGCTAGCAACTTAGCTAAAAATGCAGTAATACCCTCTTAGAAGTCTAATTCAGCTGAAACATGGCTAGCGACTGGCAAAAAACTGCAGTAAGTCCCTTTAGAGTTTCAGTGCAATAAAAAAACAGCTAGCAACTAGCTAAAAATTATGTAATACTCTCTTAGAGGTCTGATACAGTAAAATAGGTTAGTGACTGGCAAATAATGCAGTAGTTCCCTTTTAGGGTTTCAGTACAATGGAAAAAAAGAAAATACAGCTAGCGACTGGCTAAAAGGCAGTAATTACGCTGTTAGTTATTCAATACTGTAATAAACAGCTAGCGACTGGCTCTAAATGTAATATTACACTTTTTGGGATCCTAATACAATATAAAATGGCTAGAGATTAGCTAAGAAGATGCAGTAGTCTTTAAAGGATTCCAGCTGCTGTGAAATGCTACTGACTAACTAGAGAGTTGTTTTAAAACATTTATAAAACATTATAGAATTTAACACATATATTATAACAACAACAGAGTAGCAGAAGCATTTATATTCAATTACAGTGCCAGAATGTGGCTGCAATACATTGCATTTCAGTGTTCTTACATACCACAGTAGATAGTATTTTACTGGCTGGGTCCTGGTATGCTGGAGGTTTGAAAAATGATGGCAGAATAAGATGGTTTAGTAACCTTGCTTCATCTGAGTGGAATGGGGGCAGGGTTAAACCAATCACAAGACACCGGACACCAGTGCTCAGAGCTACAGGTAAATGGCTTAATTTTAAAGTCAAATTAATGTTAGGGGATATGTTTTAAAGGTAAATTTACTACAAGAGATGTTTCTTTTGGAAAAAAGGCTAGTTTTGGGTACAGGGAGTGGGTAAGTTGGGGATGGTAGCCTCTAGGTTTTGATAATACTAGCAACTGTGGGCAGAGCAATTTTAGGTCAATTTCTTACTGTTAATTAGGGGCTCAGGGGCTAACCGCCAGTGCAGGACCCAGTATCAGTAAAGTAGTAGTAGTATTGTGGTAAATCATTTTTAGGTAATATTAACCTTTTGTAGTTTTGTTTGGTTTAAGGGTAAGGTGGTACAGTGTTCCACGTTATTTGCAGGCTGGGAGGCTTGTAGCTTGTTCTGCAGCTTGTTCTGCAGCGTGGGAAGTCTATCTGGAATCTGAGTCTTCAGTAGATAGTATTTTACTGGCTGGGTCCTGGTAGAAAAAGGCAGAGGACCAAGGACAGAGCCTTGTGGAATGCTTTGCCTGAGCTACTGTAACCTCATAAGCACACAAGTGGAGATAAATGTGCAATTCATTTAAGATGGGGAATGAGATTCTATTTCTTGTTCGCTCTTGTAAGAAAAGGATGCAGTACCTAGTTAAAAGACAGTGTGGTCTATGAAAATAGTACTAGCAAGTTTACCTTCATTCAGATTAACCAGAATGTGGTGGGACGGACTTTAACACTAAGCGTACTTTTCCTCTTCCCGAATTGTTGTTATTGAGAGATAGGAAAGTCAAATGTATTAAGATATAAGGTGAACAGATATAACATTGTTTTCTGAAGATATCTGTGAGTTGGACAAAAGAAAGAAAGGATGATAAAATGAGAGTAGCTGAGAATTTCCTTGCCTTGGAGGGAGTTATTGATTGATTTTCCAAAAATCAGAAAAAGTGCTACATGAAACTGCTGTGTTGATTATATGCTGAGATGGTATAACACTAAATGTACAACAATTTCGAATCAATTTAGCTGTGCATCTGCCCAAGCCAGTTGTTCCAGAACAGGACAGGTTTCTAAACCAACTGATTTTTTACTAAATAGATATGACACATATGGTGATGTTAAGTGTAAAATCTTCAAGTTACACTTTGAGTTGGTGAATACTATCAGTAAGGATTGAGAATTAGGGTCAAATGGAAAGCTAAAGTGATTAACAAATAGTTCATTTATAGTGGATGAATCAGAAACAATCTGACTCTCCTGTTCTGTTTCTTTTTCCAGGACAGGTACTTTAGTTTTAACAAGTAAAATGATTAATTTATTGTCCTAGAATTTTGGTTGTACTTAAGAAGTCTTCTTTTGCAAGTTTTAAGGCAAGTAGCTTTGCCTTTATTTATTATATTTTACACTGATTTTATGTATTACAGAACGCAACTTAAGCAGTTTAAGTTTTCAAGTCTGACTATCCTCTTGTGACTGGCCTGTTTAATTTCAGAATAGAAACAGGGAGCTAGTTTATGTCTAATGCATTTATCATGAAGTGAAAAGTGTTTGTCTTGCAGATATTGAAACTACTTTGCATGTGTTTTATGGCTGAGTTACACTCAATTTGTTTTGCAATAGAGGTACAGTCAAGTCTAGTAAACACTGCAAGTAGGGAAAACGCAAGATTTTGCTACTTGATGGAAATTACAATATGGTATTCAGCAGTTATGCAACACCTTTTGGCACCCTCACCTCACCCATCTCAATATTCATTGTTAGAGCAATTTTGAAACTGAGGAAGAGTCTTAGAGGAATTGTAGAGAGATCATATTTGGCCAAAGTGGAGGGAGAGAGAGAGAGAGAAGCATTTTGACTTGGCTGAGATGCAGGGCCAGAGATTCATATTTTAGTGCTGGTACTGTGAACAAGACTGAGGCACTCATTTACTCCTGGACAAAAAGCTGAGTATTGTGGAAATCCTGATAGTATTACTGTAATTTAAAGACCTGATGATAAAACAACATTCAGAGTTTCTGGAGAATTGATAGCATGAGGTGTGACTGTCAGCCATGAAATCAACAGTACACCATTCAAGCCTGCATATTCAAGAATTGCAAATGCAGATAGCATATTTTAAGTAGCTGAAAGCAGTCATTTTGAAAGCTAACAGGCTGGAAAACAGGATACATATGTCAGACATGTGGGATATTTATCTGTGCCAAATATCATGAATGTTCAAGAATTTGTAAAGTGGGGAGGATATTTTCTTTTTTTTTTTTTTGCAATGCTGGTTGCTGGTGTTCCTTTAAAAAAGATTTCAGAACTATACAGATTTAATGAGCACATTGCACTTTGAGGTCTAAGCCAATGGTGCATAATGCTATACCACACTCCATGATGCTCTGTTTCTTGTTGTTACTGTGGGGAGGGGTCATTATAGTTGCTTTTATGATTATTCAAAAGTAATCAAGTAGCAATGGAAGCAACTGTTTCTATTTTTGTCATCTCTGCATAATGAAGTTATTATAGCTGGAATTAGATACCCACAGTCACTAAGTAGTTGTATTGGCAATGAGTATATTTGTTTGAAAGATTCAGGTAACCTGTTAGAGGGCATTAAAACACTACCACTGACAGATGAGGATGAACTTGTGGTAGCTTCAGGAAGTTCTAATATAATTTATGCTTTTATGGCCTGTCTACTCCATCAAAGCAATTGGCAGCCAAAAAGAAAAGAAGGATAATGACAGTGTATAAGGGCTATGCTGATGGGGATAGATTCCATAAATAAGGGCCATAAAGACCTAGGGTTTTTCTTTTTTAAGAAAATTTTTATTAATTTAATATATTTACAATATATACATAAAAAGTAAGAAATTCAACATTACATATTGTTAGACAATGTTAGAAATGCATTGAATCATCAAGGTAAGCTTATACAATTAATACATTAAGAGTCTTGGTATTTCATTAGCAACATTTCAAGGCTATACCAACTACTATAAGTCTTAGTATGATTTACAGAGCTATTTTGATCACTTCTTTTTCAATTTTACATAGTATTGCTGTTAAATTTAAAAATTCTTTGAAAGTAGGAACCGAGTTTGATTTCCAAAGTTTTTGTAAAACCTTTTTTACCAACTGCCAAAAGACTCAAAAATATTTTCCCTGGCTTTTACAGATACAGGATGTAGAACATTCATTAGTATTATCAATCAATATGCTCTTCCCAGTTTCTCATAATCCATAAAAATATGTGTCCAATTGGCTTTTACATCTTTACTACATCTCCAGCAAACTGAAGAAGTTATTTTACTAAACTTGAGATTTTGTAGGGAGCAACAAATATTCTATGTATATATTTCTACATAAAAACTTTCCCGTATAAACTTGAGGAAGTTTGTCTAACTGATTTAAGTTGCAAAATTTTATTCTTACCATGTATTGAGTCACTCAATCCACTACTATCTAAAATGTCCAGAATTTTGCATCAAAATTATTATTATTATTATTTATAATTAACTTATATAACTTGGACAAGGTCCCTTTGTAGGTCAAGTTACCTTTGATTATAGAATTCATGTATTCATATAATTTGTGGAATAGTGTGGGTCTACTTTAGATGATCGAAATACTACTTACCCTACTTTCTAAATATCGAGACAAAAGTAATGAAAGTTCATTTAAACATATACTTGCATCACTGATGAAAAACTCTAGGTAAATAATCACTTGGCCAAATCACAGGAAAACATAAAAAACGAACCACATTAAACTCATCGATGTGAGGGGGCTTCACCCTTAAGCCCCCTGTGTGGGAGGCTACATCCCCACCCTCTAACTAAATATACCAACTCTGAGATCACACTACAGTGAGAAAAGGGGCAAAGTTCACAATGGTGGCCAAGTGATTACTTACCTGGAAATTTTATTTGGTGATGCAAGTGTTCATTTACATGAACTTTCATTGCTTTTGTCTCTGTGTTTAGAAAGTTGGTTAAGTGGTATTTCGATCATCTAAAGTAGACCCCTATATATAAAAAATCTTGTGTAATATAATCATTTTAATAAGTACTAACCCATCCTCAAAAGTAAAAAAAAAATCATTCCATATTTTTAATAAGAGGTAACACTTCTTCAATTATTTTTTCAAAATTTTTACTACCGATCTTACTCACATAGTGTTAGATTTTTATTCCTAAATATTTTAGTTCTTTGTCTTCCCAATTATAGTTATATTTATCTTTAAACTTACAAACTAGTAATTGATTTAACATTAAAGTGTCAGTTTTATTGTTATTGAATTTCAGCAGCTAAACATCTTGAAACTATTCAATTTCCTCATCTATTTCTTCAGTTTAATAATTTAAATATCTTATCATTAGTAAAATATCTGCAAAAACCTGTATTTTAGATTGATAGTTCTTGTTAATTAATACTATTAACTAAGGTTTCAATAACTAATGCAAATAGTAGTGGGGACAAGAGACATCCTTGCTTTGTGCCTTTGTTTAAAGTGAATCCTTGAGAAGTGTAAGATCCAGTTTTAACATATGCTTTGGAGTCACTGTACAGGTTTTTAATATTCCAATAAATTGTTCTGGAAATGCAACTTTTCTAAAGTTTTAAACAAGTAATTATAATCTATAGTATCAAAAGCTCTCTCAATATCTAAGTTAATTAGGGCCAGATTCTTGATCATTCCTTTTGCTAAATCTAAGATAGTTACTACTCTTTTTATATTATCATACATTAATCTATTGACTATAAATCCAGTTTGATCATTATTAATTCATTTGTCTACTATATCTTTTAATGTTGTAGTGAAGATGGAAGTAAATATGTTATAGTCTACATTTAATAATTAAAGAGATCTATATGAGGAAAGAAGGTTATTATCCTTTCCTTGTTTAAGTATAATTGAGATTACAGAAAATTTCCATAAAGGAGGAATTACTTTGCCACTGAATTATCATGTAAATATCATTCAGTAATTCTAAAATATTTGACAGAAGCAGACTATATAATTCCATTCTTAAACTATCTAACTCAGCAGCTTTACCATTTTCCCTTTTTTAAAGCTTCTTTAACTTCTATTAAGGTAATAGGCTTATTCAACAGAGATATCTGTTGGTCATTACATTTATTAATAATATTTTTGTTTAAATAAGTGTCAGTTTTGCATTCATCAAGATTATTATTTTGATCTTTATTAAGATCCTCATGGAATTTTTTAAAAATATTTAGCATTCCCTCTATATATGAAGTATGCTTATTAGTGTGAGGATTTTGGATATTATTGATTTGTGTCTTTTTGCTTAACATCTTACTTTTATTAGCTAATCTATGTAGTTTTTTTGAAGCCATTATATAAATGTGCAGTTTTATTTTTTCTAAAGCTATCTCTACTTCATACATTTAAACTGTTTGATATGTTAACAATATTTTATTTTTATTTTATTTATTTATTTATTTAACATTTGTTAACTGGGAAAGTCCAACTTGGAACAAAGCCAATTTTCAGAGGAGGCCCAGAGAGAAAGGCTTCCAGATATGTTTTCTATTTTTAGATTTATACTTAAGCTTTTTTGTTTATACTTCTTTTTATATAGGATGATTTTTATCTCTTTAAGATGTCTGATCTTTTGCATATGGTTTTATGATTCATCATGTTTTTGACATGTGACTTTTAGTGGATCCTTTTTAAATGAGATTCATTTTAAAAGTACTATTTTCTAAGGAAGTTCCATGTTAAATTAAAGGAATAAAAGTGCTTAAAATATTTATGTTGTAGAGTTTCCTTGGCCACCTTTTGTTGTTTGTTTCATGGCTTAGGTTTTGTTAATGCCGTGGTTTGATTTTTTTAAAGCTGTTTGATATTTTGTCATCAATATTTAATGACTTCATATTATCTAATTTCTTTGTTGTTCAAATTTCGCTTTGTGTATTTCATGTTGTATTTCCAACAAATCTTTATGTCACTCTACCATTTTATTAGTAGCCCATCTTCCTATTCTATCTTCAATATGCATTTTTAAGGAGTCCCATAATATAACTTTACTAACCTGACCATAAATATTCAAAGATAAATAATAGTCAATTTGTTCTTTGAGATAACTCTTAAGTTATTTTAATTTAATCTTACTTACTGAAATTCTAGAAATAATCTGAAATTTCCTTATATCCATTAATATATTAACACTTAGAGCATTATGATCAAATAAGGGAAATGAATAGTTTTAAAATAACTCCCTTTATTAAGTAAATCTGATAAATCCTATAAATTCTAGTTTGCATCTCATGCACACAGAAATAATGAGTGAAGAGCAATTACTTATTTTCTCCTTTTACTATGAAATCATCTAATTTATTATTACTAATCCAACTTAGTGCTTTAGCTGATACCAGAATTTCAGCTTTCTTCTATTCAGTTGTATCGCCTATAAGCAGTTAAAATCTTCTGCTAAAATTAAGCTACCCCTCCAATAACATTGCAGTAAGTTTAAATGATATTTAGCCACTCTTTTACCTACTCCAGGGATTTGCTAATATATAGAGTTTGTCATTATATTTAATTATTACAAATGCATGCATTCCTTTGGAATCATTAATGGATTCCATGGCATTAGGCAATACAGTAGATTTTCTCTAAAGTGTAGAAGTTCCTATACTCTTTTTGTTAAAAGAAGCAGATGATAACATTTCATAACCTAAGTTATTTAAATATTATATATCTTTATCTATTGAGTCTCTTGCAAGAGTATAGTGTCTCTTCTATTTAATTTTAGATATCTCATTAGTGATTTTGTTACACAGCTCTCAGATTCTGGACTGTCTGCATATTACTATGAACTGTTGAGGTTGGCTGGGATTTTCAGTAATTTCTACTGTTCTTTTTATATTTCCTGAGTGCACATATCACTCTTAGAGATTTAGAACAAGGTAAGGTAATAAATGCAACTTAGCAAGCATTAAAGAACTTGAATATTTTAGAGAAGTTTCTTTTATTTCTTTATTTTTCTGTTACAAATTGGCAAGTAGTATGTTTTATTTATTTATTTATTTAACATTTGTTTACTGGGAAGGTCTGACTGGGCACAGGTGCCATTTTTCAGCAGAGGTCCGTAGAGAAAAGCTTCAAGGTAACAGTTTAAAGCAACCAATATTTTTAATATCAAATTGTAAACAGGAAAAGGAGCATAATCCTGTGCAGCTCAAATCAATGAAACTAGAAACCAAACAACAGGCTTAAATCTGTGGATATATCAGGACCAAAAGGTTTGAAAATATTACTACTGTGACTTGCTGTTTGTCTGTACATTTGGATGCCAACAGATATTTTCTAGATTGCTGTCTTTGTGCTCCTTTTGGCCCAGAATCCATGTTAGTTATGGAATAGGAGTACTTAGCAATACAGTCAGGTAGTTGGTCATGGTCTAATGTTTCTAGCACTTTACCAAGTGTTGTGAGTATTGATA
This sequence comes from Protopterus annectens, assembly GCF_019279795.1. Lineage (NCBI taxonomy): Eukaryota > Metazoa > Chordata > Ceratodontiformes > Protopteridae > Protopterus > Protopterus annectens. The sequence continues at coordinate 1,502,869,660 of NC_056741.1, forward strand.
TGGATGTGCAGTCTGAGCAGGTTTGGTGGTTGTTTTTGGAATATGTTTAGTAATGGCATATTTTTATATTTTATGAAAGATACTGTGTCAGAAGAAGAGTAAATGAAATAGTTCCCCACAAGTCTATATTAAATACAGGTACTGGCATCAGACCCTCGTGGGTTGTCAAAGGAAATTTTATGTTTGCAATGTTAGTAGTAAAAACAGCCTTGAAATAGAACAATGCAAAGACCTTGAGAGTTTGTGGGTGTAGCAATGGAGAGATTAGAAGCTTTGGAGGTGATGGGTGAATTCACAGAGCAAGCATTCAGGAGAGAGTGGTTCTTTAACGGTTATATAAGTGTTGTTAGTGTAAACGCTCTTCTGTGGAAATGTGATTTGAAGCAGTGCATTGAGTGCATCTGTTTAGAGGATTTGTGTCAAGGAATTGTGAGGAAAATCTATTGTGTGGCTTGGGGAGCAACTTGTAAGGAGTATGGGCAGGGAACACAGTGTTGATGTGGGTGTGGCTTGGTGAGGGGCAGTAGACTGGGAGCTGTGAGTATAAATCTTAAAATCTTGGCTATACCCCTGGCCTTTGATCCCATTAGTGTGGCCATCTATGTCACTGAAAGGACTAAAGGGCTATGAGTAGACCCAGATGTGCACAGTATGTTTTTTTTGCAGATAACATGCTAGTGTTTGTTCAGGACTCAGACACCTCTTTAGCTTTTATAAGGGAAAGCTTAAACAGATAATACAGTATGGGATAAATAAGGATATGACAATGATCTTGCCATCTGATTATGACCCATCTAGCCAGTTCTTATAGAATGTTTCAGAAGACTGGACAGTTTTCTCAGTCAAGCATACAGAGCTAGGTAAGACTAATAAGGAAGTGGAGAACAATATGTACAGGAGTCTTTTTTAGTAGTCAATAATGTATTTTGTTGAGTGGAAATCACCACCTCTCCCAAATGAAAAACAGTTTTAGAGATGATGATGATATCTTTAGTTCCCAAATTGCTGTATAGTTGTTATACAATAGGACTTATGCGAGGTAGGGTAATTTTGAAACAGTGAGAGAAAATAGTCTTTTTTTTTTGTGACAAGAGAAAGCATGTACAAACAAAAAATACCATGTAGGGCCTACTCAGTTAGTTGTATTAGGGCATCCTGACTTGAAAAGTATGCCATAGTAGTGTAGTACAGTTGATGGTTTATTATTATGGCATCAAGAGGAATATCAGATACCATTGAAAAGAATAGAAGTGTAACTCTTTCATCAACCACAGTTAGTATAAACCCCTTGGGATAAAGCGAGAGGGGTGGAAGTACACAGCAGTTCCTATGGGTACTATACTAGAAGCATTTGGGAGGCAGTGGTAGCTATGGGAATGAATTAGGAACTGTGATCCTATATACTAATCTTGTTATTGAAAGAGGCCCTTGTACTACATTATCCTGAAGTAGGAAGATTGCCAGATAGTTGGATGGTATCGGGACATAAAAGGAGATTCCAGTTGTTTATGCCCCATGGATTGAATTTTTCTTCAGGATCTGATTCACTAATTCCAAATGTCGAATAGGGATTTTTAGAAATATTTACAACTTAGATATTTAATCCTGGGCAACAGATGAGGGTAGGCTGATCAGAACCTGACACTTTGAACAGTTGCAGAATGTATATGGGAGACATTGCCATATGGAGTATCATAACCAGGTTGTCTCAATGTTTATAGCTAGTGGAGAGCTCTAGGCCAACTTCATTTTGGTCAATGTGAATGTGAAAATTAGAACAGGGAGTACTGAGAAAGAAATCAGGTATTAGAGGCTTTCAAAGATAGATGGAGGCAATTTTTTTACAGTTTACAGATGGAAGATAGTCCATGGATTCTTCTATACCCCACATAGATTAGAGTGCATGCTTCCTCTTCATATATTCTCTGTGTTGGCAATGAAAGAACATAGCTTTTGGAACCTAGAAATACATGCTTTGGTCTTGTAATAAGTCAAACACTTTTCAATTAGGGATTGAAACAATAATCCAGGAGTATTGGGAAGTTGAGCTAATACCACTCAAAGAAATATTCATATACAGAGTGAATTTAACAGAAGATATGTCCAAGTTACATAGAACACAAGTAAGATTTTTTATGGCTAATATCACAGAAGAGCTTAATATGCAAATGGACGTCTGTGAACTTCCTATCCATCCAAGAGTGTAAAGTCATAGTGGATTTACAAATCAATGAATTTATAAACCTGGGTGAGGCTATGGATAACACTGAAAATTTCAGACTGAAATGGATGAAATATTTATTGTATTTAGGATAATGCTGGCCTGACAGGTGGTTTAATATATGAAAGTGATATTTTGCAAAGTGGTGACATATTTTTTGTTCATGTGACAAGACGTCTGCAAGTGTTACAGTATTTTCATTACACTGGAAATTGAGCTCAGACTTATTGACAAGGACTGGAAGTGAGAAGGGATATATGTAAATAGTTCTCGGTGTGAATGAAGTTAGAAAGAAATAAGTAATGATTTATGAGATTCCTCCATTTAACAGCAATGTTAATTTATCTAAAAAGGAAGGAACGCACACTAAATTAAATCTATAGAAATGAACAAACCTGAGTGAGTTAAGCTGTATTTTGCATTAATGTAAGCAACAATAAATGTTAAATAATATTTTTTTACTTAACGTGATTAGTCTGTATGGCTGGAATAACCAAACAATAGTGAAATAATGTTTATAGTCAGAACAACCAGACAATGCTAAGAAGTTATAGATCCTGTTAATTTTTGAATAAGGTCAGTCTTAGATTATAGATATGAAAATGTCAATGATGTTTTTCAAACCTAAAATAGGATGTTAAGATGATACATATCAAATCTGGCACTGTATCTACTGAAATATGGAGCTGTGAAGAAGGCAGAGATAAGGTGGTGTCCAATGGAGATATTTTGATAATGGAATAAGATTCAGGAGGGTTGGACAGGTAATTTTAATGAAGTGTACTTTAAGTAGATCGCATTCTTGTTGTTAACTGTGGTAGAGCACTGATCATACTTGACCATTTTCAGGTCCAGCTCAGTGAGAAAGTAAGCATCTCTTAACTACAGAGAGATTACACAGTTTCAACAATAACTTTCTCAGAAGTCGCATTTAGAGGACAGTGCACAAAGACAGAATAGTTGTTGATAATGATCATTGTAAACAATGTAGATGAACCTATCAAACCATAAAACCATTGAGAAGAACTTACTTTTATTATGTTCAACTAGAAGGTGGAATAGGAGGAGTGAAGAGAAGATGGTACCAAAGGCACTTTGAAAACAAAATGGGGGGGGGGGGCAGTGTACGAATGCAGTGGTGGAAGGTAGAGCAAAATGAACATATACATGAGATCACATGAACAGTTGTTATCTTTCTTTTATCTTAAAAAAAAACCTCTCTCATCTAAGGCATGATATTTTCAAGTTTTCATGATTACAGTATGTTATAATAATAGTGTCACTATTGTCACATGGTTTCAAAAGGCATTTTCCACATAAAGCTAAACTCTACTCTAAGTTGTTCAAATTGCTAAAAGTAACTGCTTATTATAGCAATAATCCACGCCTGGGTGTGGGTAATGCTGGATTTACCCACGTTTGGTGTGGTTTGGTCATGAGGGTGAAGCCTGAGTGGCCAAAAAAAGCCAACCGTGGGTAAATCCAGCATTACCCACACCTAGAAGTGGGTTAGTGCTATTACACAATGACATTATTTAAGAAAAAAAATAATTACTTTTCTTAAATAATGGCATTGTATAATGCCTCCTTGCTGCCCTTCCGCAGCTGTCTGGTATTCTGCGGCAGTTCTGATGTACTGCGCATGCCTATGCAGTACATCAGAGCTGTGGGCAAAAGCAATGGAGAAAGCAAGATCTCCGTTGCTTTTTAAAAACTGTTTCTCTATGTTAAATGAGTTTAACATAGCCAGACAGCTTTAAAAAAAGCAACGGAGAATATCCGTTGCTTTTTTAAAGCTGTCTGGCTATGTTAAACCCATTTAACATAGCGAGACAGTTTAGAAAAAAGCAACGGAGAAAGCAAGATCTCCGTTGCTTTTTAAAAACTGTTTCACTATGTTAAATGAGTTTAACATAGCCAGACAGCTTTAAAAAAAGCAACAGAGAATCTCCGTTGCTTTTTTAAAGCTGTCTCGCTATGTTAAACTCATTTAACATAGCGAGACAGTGTGAAGCAATGGAGATCTTGCGTTCTCCGTTGCTGTAAAAAAAGAGTTATAGTAATGGAAAAAGTCCGGGTGACCGGACCTTTTTCCATTACTATAACTCTGATTTACAACGTGCACACTAACCAATCAGCATGCACATTTTTGAATATTTAATGGGGGGTTGTTGTATAATAAACATTTGACAGACCAGGGTGTTCTGTTTGATCTTTTATTTTTCCTGCAATGCTGGTCTACCACACTGTGTCCCATTTATTACAGCATGCCATTCAACCAGATTCTGTCTTACCCGTTTTATATGTGCATTTCGTATTGATGACCTCAGTCTGTTGTCATAGTGATAAAAGCAGCATTTCTATAAAACGACAGGCTGAGTACAAAATGAGATGGGACTCTTTTGAAATGTTTCTGCTGGAAAAAAATAAAACTGACTTCTATGAAATGAACTTTGGAAATAAAAAGTAGTTGCTGTGTAAAGATGACATGGAGATGACTTTACTGCTTTTACTATTTATTTAAAAGTAGTTTAGAAGAATGTTATTTCACAGGTCTTCTGGAGTCTTTTAACTTTCTCCAAACATATCCTGTAGCATTACTGGGAGAGATTTATTCTGTCGATTTACTACAATGACAGTAATGCATTTCAGGGGTCATGGGCTGTTCAAAATGTTGGTGAATTATCTTTTTGTTTCTATATATAATTCCTCCTTCCATATAGCAATTAAATGTTAAATTAATAAGAAATACTGTTAGCATTCAACCAGTAAATTATGTTTACAAAAATGTAATATAAACAAACAAAGCATTCCCATAGCCCTAAGAAAAGGAATATGAAAAAGCAAACCATAATGATAAAAATACAAACTCATAGGCCCTCTTATATAGGAAGGAAGCATGACATACGTGAATCTAATCAGGTACAAACCTTACACACAACAACCCAAAACCAAGAAAAGAAAACAGTGGAAGTGAAGAAACTGAAACCATATAACTGGTGAAGCTATAGTTGCAGTATAATTTGATGGTTCCATTTTAACCCTACTTTCTACTCGTTCTTCAAACACCACCCCACTTCTTTTAACACATCACACCTATAACCCCCCCACCTCTGACCCCCTTAGACTCACATCCATTTTATTTAAAAGCTATAAAGACTAACAAAATAGCATCTCGCATAGATAAAATCCTTTCTGATACACCAGCAGACTATACATATGGCTTATTGTACATCCCCAGGATTATATCCTGGAGCCTCTCAAACATTTATGTAACTACCACGTTGTCAAAGGGATCATACCACAAAAATGTAAAACAGCCATTGTAAAGCCTTTGACCAAGACCTCTAAACTTGCCTCAGCCAATAGTTTTAGTCCAATTTCCATTCCTCCACCCTTTGGGAATATTCTTGAAAATTTTTATACAGTCATCTGTTATACCATATCCAACATATTGGCCTTTTATTTTATCAAGTTGCCGACATAGGATATGGGGAGGATGCAGTATTGTTTATACATTTATTGATGACATACTTCTGAACATGAATTTGGGCAAACTCACTTGCTTCCTCATTGATCTCATAAAAGCCTTTCATCTTGTAGATCACACTCCCTTACAAAATTCCCTCCAAGGAGCAGGACACAGACCTTTAGTATTAAAATGGTTCAAATCTTTCATGCACATAAGGCAATTTGTGGTTCAACTATGTCCATCACTATTCCCATTGGTCTCTGTGGTCATGGGAGTACCACAAGCCTCAGTTTTTTTTTCCTCCCTTACTCTTCTATTTAATCATTAATAAACTATTTGGAAACAATCTTAACTAGCCTGCTATTCTGTATCATGATGACAAGGTGATTTATACGATCATAGGATCATAGGAAGTTACTAGGCTGATGGCCCGAGGACCCTTACAAACCTAGCCAAATTTTACCCTTATTACCATGATCATCACAGTAAGACGTTGTCCAGTTCGATTCTCAGCTAGAGCGTCTTCTGTGTGGAAGCATGCGTGAATGGGCGTGCCTTCGCTGAAGGTTGTGCATCAGGGCTGGTAACTCAGCACGTAAGAATCCACTACCAAACATTAGCGGACCAGAGTTCTGCTGTGGCGACCCCTAACCGGGATAAGCCGAAAGACACAACAACAACAACCATGATCAGCACCTAATGCCCCTATCCAAGAAGGACACAGGTGGAACCCCACCAGATCTAGTACCTCCAACATAGACATTAAAATCAATTGGAGCAAGAGATACTCATTTTATCTCATGGTTAATCCATCACTATAGCATTGTAAATAAAAAAAGAACTAAAACAATGATCTTTGTTACAGAACAAAAACTATATAAAGCAACACATAATTAGATTTTCCATCACAACAAGCTACAATCTAGATAGACAGTAGACATGTTTCATAATCTAAGCATCTGTTTAGGCAATTATCTCAACTTCCAACATCACATTCAAGTCACCAAAGCCAAAATAAATAATCTTTGTTTCTGGGCCACAAAATCTTGTACTCTATCTCTCTCTGTCTTTGAGAAAGCTGCTATACATAAATGAGTCCTTCTTCCACAGTCTGAATATGGACTCCTTATAATCTCTGCAGTATCAAAAAAGAATCTGACCTCCATCCACACCACCTGAAACAATATTTGCAGATTTATCTTTCTCTCACGCCAAGGGAACTGGAATGTGATACCTTAACTTAAGGAGCATTTTTACCAGTATAACAAAGATCACAACTAAGTTTGGCTCCACTGTTATTCTCATCTCTTTCTCCCGCTTCCTTCTCTGCACTTGTATCCCAAACCTTGTAATCCCTACCCATGAAGTTAATCTCAATTAACCTTTTCTATAACTTCAAAATAAAACTGAAGAGATACCTCTTTAAACAATAGAAAAGCAAATAGTTCCAGGATGTAAGTATCACTTAACAATCTAGCTGGTACACATTTCAATACTGTACTAACCAACTACATCTGCCTTACATAAACTATATTCATTGGGTGAGTCTAGCCCTGGAATTCATGAAACTCGGCACAAAGAGGGTGTTAGCCTTACAATGAGCGTGCGGCATAGAGATGACGCAGCAGCACCATATGCATATTAATGAAGGCGCACTGCCGCACTGTTCACGTGCACAGGAAACGTGCACGAGTGCAGGGGGCATGTTAAAGCACTGCAATGAGGCGTGAACATGTCAGCTACAGTCGCGCAACCTAAAATGCTGACTAGTTCATAGGTTCATAGGTTCATAGGTTGGTACTAGGCTATCGGCCCTAGGGCCTTTACAAGCCTAGCTGTAACAATTCCCTGGATATTTCTTCCCACCATATTTACTTCCTTGGACCCCTGTCTAGCAGGGCGACTAAAGTGATCCACGGGGTGAATTTCGTATCTCCCATTCAATAGTCAAGGTTCCTTTTGAAGAGGGCCAAGGAGGTGCTCTGCTTGACATGTATGGGCAGTCTATTCCAGAGTATGGGGAGTCTCTGGGTCAGGAACCTATCCCTCCAGCATGTTTTGTTCATTGTGATGACAAGGTTTAGATCCCTGGAGCATGTGGCTCTGAGTGATTGGTATTTCTTTAAGTGGAGCATGTCCAACAGCTCAGGGTTTGACATGGCCTTGTATGTTAAGCAGAGATTGCCTCTGAGTAGACGATATGCCACAGAGTATAGCTGGAGTTTTTTTAGATGGTCAACATATGGCATCTGATTTAGGCCTGTGATTCTTTTAGTGACGTATTTCCGCGGCCGTTCCAACTGTTGCAGATGTCTTGTGAGGTACATACCAAATGGGGCATTGTACTCTATAATTGGTCTAATGACAGATGAGTATAGTGGGACAATAACCTCCTTTTTTCTGGATGAAAAGCACTTAATGATGAGGTGTGCCACAAAGAAGGATTCCCTGACTGTTGTGGCGATGCGGTTATCAAAGGTGAGACCACTGTCCACCTGTGTCCTTAAGTCTCTCATCACAGTTTCGGTGTTTAGTGTACTGCGACCTATGTGGTAATTCATGGATACATGGTTTTTCCCAGCAGGGATAACTATACATTTCTTGGCATAAAACACATTAGCATATAACAAGTCTATGATTGTATACATTGAATTGAGAACAATGGAATTACATTGGCGAAACCAGTGAGGAAGGCATACACTTAAAATAAAGGAATTAATTAACGAGTAAAGTATATAGTGGAGAAAGGAGTTAGTGTAGCATAGTGGAGATGGATATTGAGAGGGGGGGGCCAGGTTTTAGGGTTGTTAGTGGCGGTACATATCCAATGAGAGGCGAGATGTAATTTAAGGGAGTTTTTAAAGGTATAGGGATTAGACATTTATTTATCATTTGTTAACCAGGAAAGTCCGACTTGGAATGAAGCCAATTTTCAGCTGAGGCCCACGGAGAAATGCTCCAGAAGCATTCCCTTGTAATGTGGAAGGAAATAAGTGCACCCAGAGGGAACCTACATGAACACAGGGAGGGCATGCAGACTCCACACAGAAGGAACCCCAGCTGAGAATCGAACCAAAGAACCTCTTGCTGTGAGGTGACAACACTACCGCTGCACCACTCTGCTGTCTGATATATACCTGAGTGAAGGGGGAAGATCATTCCATAATTTAGAGACAGTAAAGGAGTACAGCATTTGACCGGCAGAGAGTTTAGGTTTGTTGACATTTAATAGCATTTTGTTTTCAGACCTGAGATGACAATTTGAATGCTGCATGGCCAGTATACTAGTGAGGGATGGGCAGGCTTCTGGGAAGTAGATAAGTTTGTGGGCAATAGCAAGTTATAGGTATGTTAAATGATGGGGGAGTTTGAGCCAGCCTAGTTCCTGCAGTGTGGTCAGTGGTGGGTGGAGAATTTGGTGTTTGTAGCAAATTTGGCAATTTTATTGTAACATGAGTTGAGTTTAGTTTTCAGAGAGGACTGTATATTGGTAAGGATGGGGCCACCATATAAGAGATTTGGAAGTAGGAATGCCGAGGCAAGAGCTTTTTTTTGCAGGAGAACTAAGAAAGTAGTTATGCCTATAAAGAGAGCCTAGTTTTTGATGTTTTTTTTTATGTTGTTATGGATATGAAGGTCAAAGGTAAAGTTGTCGTCAATGAGGAGGGTGGCCTAATGGTTAAGGTGTTTGTCTTACAAACACAAGGTGCAGGGTTCAAGTCTCACAAGGGATAATTGGCTAGGCTTAAAATGGCTCGCAAGGGCAGTTAGCTTAGTACTAATCTATGAACCTATGATGACACCAACCAGTTTAGTGTTGGAAATGACTTCAATGATAGTATTATTTTGGGATTGAACAGAGAGTTCAGATCTATTTACTGGGTAGCAGTTTGTTGGAGTAAAGATTAAGAGTTTAGTTTTACTGGGTTAAGTGCAAGGTGGTTCTGTGACATCCAGGATTCAGTTGAGGTGAAAGCTTCTTGGGTAAATTGCTGTAATAGGGAAGCAGATTTAGAAGAGCAAATAATAGTGGAATCATCAGCATATTGTATTAGAGTGGAGTTGTAAAGAGTAGTATGGAATTCATTGATAAATATACTGAAAAGAAGGGGACTTAGAATAGAGCCCTGGTGTACACCTGTACTGGTATTTATGAAAGGGGAGAAGCAGTGTTGCTAGATAGTAGACTGTTGCCTGTTAGTGAGATAGTCAGAAAACCACTGGAGAGTGGGGGGAGAAATGCTCAGTTTGGATAGTTTGGTTAGCAGGAGGGGGTGGGAGACTGTATCAAATGCTTTTGAAAGATCAAGAAAGAGTGCAGATACTATGGAATCAGAGTCTCAGGTTCTGTTAACTGTCTAGGAAGGAGATAAGGGAGGTATTAGTGCTATCTCCAGGCCTAAAGCCGTGCTGAGTGGGGGAGAGCAGTTGGTGTGTAACCAGATGATTAAGGAGCTGAGTTTGAATGCACTTTGTGAGTATTTTTGAGATGGGTGAAAGTATAGTAATAGGTCTGAAATTAGAGATGTCAGAGTTATTGCCACCTTTATGAAGTGGAAGAACATATGTTTTTTTCCAGATATCTGGTATGCATGATTCCTGGATGGATCTATTGATGAGGATGCTGATGGGATATGCTATGGAGGAAGCTGATAGTTGTAAGAATTCAGCAAGTTATCAGGGGAGTTGGTGCAAAGTTTTAGTTTGAGAAGAAGTTTTTTTATGGTTAAATATGCTAACTCTGAGACTGCACCACAGTGGGGAAAAGGATATATTTCTTTATCCCCACTTTAACTTGCTTCGGCGAATCGTCTTTTGCAAAAGTGCACTTCCAGTGTAAGTACACTTTTGCTTGAGTGGGCTCGACCTTCTGTTTGTCAATAAAGTGTGTTTTCAACAAACAGAAGAAGACCCATATAAATATATATATATATATATATATATATATATATATATATATATATATATATATATGTGTGTGTGTGTGTGTGTGTGTGTGTGTGTAAAATAAAATCACAAGAGTCAACAGACAAGCACGTAGCTGAATGATGAGCCCTCATCCCTAGAACAATTACATTTAAAAGCCCATGTCTGTATTTCATTGTAGTGTTGATTTTTGTACCAAGTGGAAGCGAAACACAGCGTGTTTGCTTGCCGCTGCCTTTTTCTAAGCCTAGCCCAATGGTCAGAGCATTCGCTTAATATCTGTCCATTCACGGTCCGAGTCATCCTTGTCTGGACGGCCCAAAAATGAATGGGTATAACCTGGGTCAACCTACCATGTCATGAAAGATAAGTATTTGCGTGTACCTATGTGTGTGAAGTACAGCATGTGGAAGACCAAATATGCTAGAGTTGGCCTCAAAACCATAATGGTACCAGAGATATGTTGAGTAGGCAATGTGTACTGCTGTCTGTGCCATGGGCTAACAACCAGAGAAGGGATGGATGGTGTGTATGTAGCTTTTGGGGGGGGGGTGATGGTTAATGTAATAATCCACCAAGGGGAGATTGGGTCGGATGTACAATAGCTGAACTGGAGGTGTATGAGGGTGCAGTGGGAGAATCCAAAAGGAAACTAAAGAACATTCACATCCCCAATACACCCTGTCAGGTCATACTGCAGAACACAATCCCACAAACATATGAACATTAAAATGTACGATACACATGTACAGAAATGGTACCTGCTCACACCACATAATGGTTTGCCTGAACTGAGCTATCCAACCCCTACACACCTGGATACATAATTGAATACCCATCATCCACTCCATAGCACACCACCCCCTCTTGCTGAACATCCACCAAAACCACCCATACTCAGGCTGCTAGCTTGGGCCAGCCATATCTGCAAATAGTGCCCCCTACCCACATCTAGTAGGCAGTCACCCCTAAGCAGTCTCAGGCCTGCAAACTAGGTATCCCATGCATGTATAACCCTCCCTCATTTTCATATAGCCAAAAAAAAGGGGGTTCATCGGCATCCACAATTTTTGGACATCCCTCGTGGGATAAGTGTCTGTTCTCAAGATTAGACTTGATGGAACAACATGATTTCCACCCCCATTGACATCCAGACACAAGTCAGATTAGCAGTACTTGTCCACAACCCTGCTCAGCTTCCACCTGGTCCACCAGAACCTACGACCCGGGATTAAACACCTGACCCTGATGCACATCTTCCCGCATGCATTATCAGGAATATATACCTTCCACATGTTCCCAAGAAGATTCCCCCATAGAATAGTACACGTCCACAAATTGTATACCCTATTCAGGTTCCATGTCTTAATGATGCACACAACTCCTGTATACAAATGGTACAGGTCCCTCCCGGATGCGGGTGTTCATATACATGGCTATGTATAACCTCAGATATGTAGTCATATATCTATAAATGTACATACTTATATTCGCATAGCTACACATCACACATACATGCATATAAGTAGTTGTCAAGTATGTGTCCTATTCATAAATATGTATATAAATGTATACATATGTCTCTCAGAAACATATGAACATTTACATGTACTATACATATGTACACCAACTGACTGTCACATTTGTTGCCAGTAGTGTGGAATGCCTGTAATAAAGTCATATATCCTAACTACCATCCATGCAGAATGTATCATGGATGGTTTAGTGGTCAAACCAGTGACTATGGTGTTTCTGGGTCCAAGCCATACAAGGGCTGCTAATTTTATATGATGCCCAGAATAATGTCTGTCAGATTTAGGGTGATTAAGGCACTTTAAGCAGACATAAGCAGGTATGCATGGCGGTAAGTGGCGGTCATTCAACAGTATGGGAAATGTAAATAAAAATGTAGGCATATATGTATGTGTATGTACAGACGGATATATATATATATATATATATATATCCATGAAGAATGAACATGGTCACAATAAACCATTTATAACGAATGCGAAGGAAAACAGCAGTGGAACTCCTGTATTATTTAGTGCTGCCATAACAAGCTGGCCAGAGGTGAGCAAACCTCCTGTGTCTCTAACCACAGGTAAGATACTAACAGTGGGACTATCTTTATCCATGTGCTAAGTCTGACTTTCAAACAGGTACAGAGCAGTCCCAGTCTCCAGTCAGAACAGCCAGAAAACTATTTGAACACCCTGACCATTACATGAACGTATGTTCCAGGACTATAAGCTTGGGACGTCTGAATATACTTGGAGTGAGCCAACTTATGGGATGTGTCTAGAGCAGTAGGGTGTGGTGCATGTGTAGTGGTGTGGTGTTTTTCCAACTGGAGAATAGATGACTACTGTGTTAGTGAAGTGTTGCGGCGTGTGTTCAGGTAACTATGAACCATGGGTATACATGCAAATGAAGCAGCACAGCAATAGTGTAGTGGTTAGAGCATCTGCCTAACGAGCAGACGTTGCCGGTTCAACTGCAGCACACACCATTTATGACATGGAATCTGTATACGGGCATATTCTGACATTTTATGCTGTATAATGAAATAATACCATTGAAATGTGAACTGGAGTGACATATCACAGTAAGAATGGAGAAAGTGTTTGTGTGACGGGAAGTGGTTAAATATGGCGAAATGGAAAACCGCTGCTGAACAGTGTTATATCCACCCTTTGTCCAATGGCCCTTGTTCTGCCCAGCAACACAATACACCGCCTCAACAAGACTCGACGCCAGGTCCTGACACACCACAACCAGTGTAATTTACCACTAAGCCATGGCAGTTATACTTAACTCTGATGTTATCACAAACATAGCAGACAGCAGAGTCAGTCAACAGTATGATCAAAGTAAATAATCATGTAGATGTATATGCATGCGTACGTACAGATATATAAAGATATATATATATATATATATATATATATATATATATATATATATATCTGTAAAGAACATACATGGTCACAATAAAGCATTCATAAGAAATGTAAAGGAAAACAGCAGCAGAACTCTAGTATTATTTAGTGCTGTCATATCAAGCTGGCCAGAGTTGAGCAAACCCCCTGCATCTCCAACCACATTTAGGATGCTAACAGTGGGACTAACATTGTCCATGTGTTAAGTCTGACTTTCAAACAGGTACAAGGCAGTCACAGTCAGACTAAACAAAAAACAGAAGACTATTTGAACACCCTGACCATTACATAAACGTATGTTCCAGGACTATAAGCTTGGGATGTCTGAATATACTTGGAGTGAGTCAACATGCGGGATGGGTCTAAAGTGGTAGGGGAGTGGCACATGTGTAGTGGTGTGGTTTTTCCAACTGGAGAATGGATGACTGCTGTGTTAGTGAAGTGTTGAGGCGTCTGTTTGGGTAACTATGAACCATGGGTATACATGCAAATGAAGCAACACACCAATAGTGTAGTGGTTAGAGCATCCACCTAATGAACAGGCATTCACGGTTCAAGTTCAACTATAGCACATATAATTTTCCATGTGGAATGAATGTCGTTCTGCTGTAAAACTGACATAATAACATGTAAAAGTGAACTTGAGTATCGCATGGGATTTTTAACCAAATCCATTCAATCAAAGTGGTACTGTCATAATGAGTAAGGCACAAGTAAGCACAAATAAGCAGCAGTAAACATATATAACAAACAGTATGCAAATCTGAGTGCACTTGCATGGGTGTAAGCAGTGCCCAGCATAGGAAATGTACATAAGTATGTACAGATGTAATATATATATATATATATATATATATATATATATATATATATATATATATATATACATGAAGAATGAATGAAGTAACAATAAAGCATAGAAAAGGAATGAGAAAGGAATCAACAGCAACTATAGTATTATAGAGTGTATGTCATATCAAGCTGGCCAGGAGTGAGCAAAGCACTACTATTCACACCACAGGCAGGGTTTTACCAGTGGGAGTAACATTGTTGATCTGCTAAGTCTACAAACAATCAGAGGGTAGTCCCCAGTGGGACTACAAAAATTGACAGCATATTTGGATCTCTGTGCATTACACAAACAAGGGTAGGTATGTTCAAGGACTAAATGGTGGGAGAGCATGATAATACATGTGTTGGGACAACATACGTGTAGTGCCCCTAATGCTGGGGGTAGGGCAATGTGTGTAGGTGTGTCATGGCTGTGAAAACAAATGGATAATGGATGGATTGCATGTATGTCGAACTTGGGTGTGGTCGAGGAACCATGGGTATGTGATTATGGATCCAGGCGTGTCATGGTTGGATGGCCTGGTTCTAATTGGACCGCCTCATGGAGGCCAGCGAGTTAGTTATAAGTATGCATGCATACATACATGCATACATCTATATGTAGAAGTACATTCTCTGTAACATATACATTCCATTTGCAGACATAAACACATGAATGTGCCCTTACAAACCTTGACAGTAGATAGAATAATAGATAGTGCATAAGAGGGAAGGGACGAAATAGCTAAAACACAGAAGTGTGTACAATGTCTGAAGTCAATGCTGTGTTGAATAAATCAAATGTGAGGACTGTCTCACACAGGGATTTATTCCTGTGATCTGCCTGCAATGGCAATGCCAAATACTAAACCGGTCTATTTGTAAAAGAATCACGCCGAACACGTACATAATTAGTTCTCATGTGTAACGTGTATGTTACCATATAGTCAGACTAATTAATTCATTGTAGTGTCATGTTAACGGGAGTAAGTATGTAAGGAAGTAAGAGTCTAATCTTGACATAAAGACACGTGTGTCCCATATGGGTAATGCAAAGATTGTGAATAGTGTCCTACTGGTCACTCATGTCACCAATGTTTGTGGACTAAACGTTAGGGATTCCTGAGGATACGTGTAGTGAGTCAACCGATGGGATGGGTCTACATTAGTAGGGAGCAGCCAATGTGTACTGGTGTGGATACAGCGCAAATCCAACTGGAGAATGGATGACTGCAGTGTTAGTGAAGTATTGGGGTGTGTGTTTGGGGAACAAGGGGCCATGGGTATATGGGCATATATGCAAACTAAGCAGCTCAGCAATAGTGCATTGGTTAGAGCAACTCACTAACGAACAGACATTCCTGTACCGAATCCCACTGTATCACATACCAATTAACATCAATAATCCGTACATGAACATATTACATCTGTCCACTGTATATCAATTAAAAGATGACTGGAGTGAAGTGTCAGTGTCATAATGAATAAGGCACTAGTAAGCAGGTCAAGCATATATAAACACCAGTACGCATGTGTAACTGCGTATGCGTGGGGTATGTATTGCTTTAAAGACACACACACATATATATATATATATATATATATATATATATATATATATATATATATATATATATATATATATATATATATATCTATATATAGATATGTATATATATATATATATATATATATATATATATATATATATATAAATATACATATATGTATATATATATATATATATATATATATATATATATATATATATATATATATATAGTTGCTGACATATATATATATATATATATATATATGTATATGTATATATATATATATATGGGCATGTGTGTGTGTGTACATATACACAGATATACAGCTATGATAGGAAACAGCACACAAGAATGATATATGTTCACAGGCTATGCCAATGGAAGTGAGGAGCCCAAGCAAGAGACATGAAACACGTAGCATGCCCTTCCACCCCCCCCAAGCCGGACACGGGAAACATACACGTAAACAATGTAAAGAGTCCACTGCTCCCTAGACCACAGGCAGGATACAACCTGGGGGGGGTACACAGTGCACCTGTGAAGTCTAATCTTGGAACACAGACTGGAGTGTCCCTTGCGGGACACCCCAAAATTGCCCAAACCAAAAGAAGGTGATAGACCGGCCATTTTGGTCGTGGTATATACAGACTTGGAATACAAGGGTGGGGAACACTGACGACCCATGGGCCGAAACAATTGTATGAAATGGGTCCCTTGAAGTGGAGAGTGGGCAGTGTGTAGTGGTGTGTCCTGAACATACCAGGACCCAGAGTAAGGATGGGTACTGTTGAGGAGGCGATGGTGGGTGAACTATGGGTAGCTACTTATGGGTCTAGGTGTGCAGGTGTTGGCTGATGTGGGCCTATATGGACAGCCCTAAGGATGTAAGTGAATGTGTTCATTGGGCAGAGGCATTGCCCAATGAGCAGCCACACCCACTACGAGTCCCACTGCAGCAAAGTGTAATCTATATGTCAAGGAACGGAATAACCAGCTGTAGACGTATATATGTAGAGGTATGTGTGTGTATATCTACCCATAGTGACATAGAGATACGCCTCTCCCTCTATGTAGTACAAATATATACATACAGACACAGAATACAGATACATACCCACATATAAATATATACATATGCAGACACCCATATACCCATATGTTGTTTCATATAAATATATATATATATATATATATATATATATATATATATATATATATATATATATATATATGGGTCTACTGCTTTTCATTGAATACCACATATATTGAAAAGAGCAGTAGACTGCTCCAGTTACGAAGTGCACTTATGAAGTGCACTTTCGTGAACTCAGCTACTACGAACAGATCGCACCACAGTGGAGGACAGCAGAAAAACATGCTATGTCCTCCACTGTGGTGAATCTGGACCTTAGGGTTAAGGCGCAGGTCATGGTAAGGGGATAGCTAGTAGGGCTATCCCCTAACCATGACCTGCGCCCTAACCCTAAGGTCCGTAACTACTGCACTAAAGTCAGTAGTAGCTCATTCGCTGAAGCGTGTTTTGCGACAGTGCACTTTCGTGCAACCCAGGGTCTACTGTGTGAGTTTGAAGAAATGTATTTTCGAACTTATACAGTAGACCCATATATATATATATATATATATATATATATATATATATATATATATACAGCAAAATATAAATATACATGTATGCATACATATACAGATATATCTGTATATAGTAATGTAAATATATATATATATATATATATATATATATATATATGTGACAGTAAATATACACATGTATATAACTAAGATATGATACAGCAGCTATGAGTAACTTATGTTCACAGGCCATGCATATGGGGGTGAGGGGTCCAATAAACAAATGTGTAACACGTAGCATCAATCCCCCCACCCCCCCAGCTAGGCCGGTGAGACATACAGACATACAATAAAGGTAAACACACCACCGCTTCCCAGACCACCGGCAGGATACCACCTGTGGGAGAGACCTGCAATGTCTAATCTTGAAACATAGACTTCGATGTCCCTTGTGGGACACCAAAAATTAATGATTGGAGCCAGTCCCAGTAATGACATATCAAACCAGGCTGTAGATGTACACGGACAAGTAGGTTGTGCAAGCCTGATAACCAATGGGTCGACACAATGTACGACATGTATCCCGACACAGGGAGAGTGGGCAGTGTATAGTGGTGTGTTTATACCCCACCAGCACCCACAGTAAGGATGAGTGCTGTAGAGGAGTGGCAGGTGGGGGAACTATGGGTATGCAATTATGGGCCTAGGCATGCAGGTGTTGGCTGGCAAAGTCATATTAGGACTGCCCTGGGGATGTACATAATATTTCAGAATGGACATAAGCTGATGCCCATACCTCCCAACCCCTAAGAGCACATCCACTGGACAGGCCATAAACCATTAGAGGAACAAATAGGGACCATACCCTTGAACTGTCTTCGATTTCCAGGGACGTCCCTGATTTTGACTCAGTTTCTAACTCTGTCCCACTTAAACTCTCCTAAAACTAGTGACATTTGGAGGAAAGGTGGTAAATTACACGTAATGGATAACAACAGCAATTAAGAGTCATAAACATCATTTATGGCAAAAAATGTGTATGAATTCTTATGCTCCGAGTCTGTCAATGTGTCAGGTTAATAGCACCAATAATTTAAATGTGTCCCTGATGTTGTTATGCCGTGTCCCTGATTCAGTTTGTATTTTCCCCAATCATATGAGAGGTCTGATAGTGACAGAAAGCACATATTCCACTGACAACCTTAGAAAGATGATAGAATATTAGATATGCAGTAGCATGACTCGGCTGAAGGATGTGGGTTCCTAAACCCATTTACTTGTTTGTATTGAAGAGTCTCAGTTCCCATGTATTAGCCAGACAGGTGCAGATTGTACGAGGAACACACCAATAATATGAATCAAACCCTGATCAGGCCACGGATTCTGTATAGTCGAACGGCATGCCCGTGCCTAATGGGCAGCCATTCCCAATACTGTAGGCATGTATTCCGATGTAATGGGCATCACAAGGTAATATTGTAGTCCTCACTCCCACCCAGGGGTGGGAGTGTCAGATACAAACACCAAATGCAGTGCATTTGCATGTGCGGGAGCAAGAGGGTGTAAGCCTGTTTGGCCGCCAGTATGTGAGTATTACACTGGTAAAGCAATGTAGAGGCTAACTGAGTGCAAGAAACTGTAACCAGAGGTTAGCATTGCTTAGCACCGCACAATCCCATGCACACCTGCTCACACCTGCTTTAATGTGCCTTAATCACTCCGTATCCAATGGCCTTGTTCTGCCCTGCAACAAAATAAATGGCCTCTGCAAGGCTCAAAACCAGGACCCTGCACACACAGCTAATGTGATTTACCAATAAGCCATGGCAGATATACAGACATCGGACCTTATCACAAACATATCATCCAGTGCAGTCATTCAACAGTATAGGAAATGTATTCTATCATGTAGATATATGTGTGAGTGGTTATGTCCAGCATATAGGTACATACATGTATAGAGATATATCAGGAGCATATCATGTGACAACAAAGCATTACAAACAAATGAAAAGGGAAACACCAGCGACGCCTGTATTATGTAGTGGTGTTGTCCTATGTAATATCAAGACTCCCCTAGACAGACATGTGTCATTCATACATGCAAACATTTGTACATTGGCCGTATACATTACTCTGTGCATGTTATTTACATTAACAGAACAGTTCCTGTCTAATCATTATGTGAGAACAGTACTCTTGCAAGGTGCTGTGTGTGACATCATCATCATGATAAAGGTAAATGGGGTAACCATAGAAGGACCAGTAGTGTTGTGTGTACAATGGTGTTGTCCGCATCATGTGTACCTGGAACATTTAGGAGTCATGTGCATACTAGGATAGTGTGCCTGAGAGACTGGGGTGAGGACAACAGGAGTATGTTGTAATGCATATTAAAAGGGTTACATGTGTCCAGTGGACATGTGTGTGAAATGTACAGCTATGTATGGGGCAAATGTTGTTCTGGGAACCAATTGCCTTATGTTTCCATAGGGTGAGAGTGGGATGTGGGGGAAGGAGAGTAGGTATCCTTGTGGAGGATAGGTAGGGTAGGATGACAGACAAGACAGCATACAGGGTCGGTATATGACACATGTGGGGGGATACACCTCAGACAGGGAGGGGTGTTCGGCATTCACAAGCCCATGAGCCCCCAGATGTAATCAGTGGGATGGAGGTCCCCAGCCATGGGCAGCCACCACTACACCAAAACAGCTGCAAAGGTGGCAGTGCTGGGAGCTGTATAGGAGTGGCAGCCTCACCCTGTAAATGTGACACTTTGCCCTTGAGCTGGCGTATCTGGCCTCAAAACCCCTTATTGAGCCCCCTACACACTACGTCCGGGACCATACGACAGCGGACATGTTCCTGTCTGGACCTGCTCCCAGGGGGGACAAGCCCCATCCTCAGTGGCGGTACCACCAGAAGGTGGTGCAGAGCCAACAGAGGTGGAGGTCCAAGACTGAGCCCCAGATGTGCTGGTGCCCGGTGCCATGGCCAGCTGAAGTGGGACAGGAGGTTCTGCCGGGACCTCCAAACCCATGCAGCCTATGGTGTTGCAGTTTAAATACAGATATGACTTAGTAATAGTCAACAGCATTCAGGATTACTTACAATGCATAGCTATGACCATCAACCCGACACAACAGATGGTATACATTTGCAGAGGGAGCACAACACATACATATATACTTCATGACATCTGTACAAAGTGTAGAAGAAGTGTGACTGCAGCTATGAACAGTGGCCCATTATTGGTATGCCACTGGAACCCCAGACAGTGTCTGTCATACCACTGTTTCATGTGACATATGTCCAGTCAGGGATGCAGTGGCAGTAACACATCACTATCACCATGTACTGGCTGCAATCCTCACACTATGCTCCTGCTGTTCCCAGATGTGTGTTCTGTGAGTAACACAGGAAACAAATGGTTCCACACACTGACCAGTCCACAGATGGCCCTACAGATGGGGGTCCCTCATGACCAGAGCACTGTCTTGTCAGTTTTAAAACATACAGACACAACTTGTTAAACAGCCAGTAGTCTCAATGAAGCATAGCTACACTTACATGCTGTAGCCATGTCTGGCACATCACCCTCCTGTCTTCAAGCTATTTCCCCACTGTGTAGGTTGTTTGAGGAACATCCAGGTATCATCTGTGATGCCGTTTCCAAACACCATATCCAGGTATCACTCACAGCGACTCTCATGGGCAAACACCAACATGATGTCCCTGGATATTGTACTGTGTATTTCATGCGAAAGGCTATGGGAACATATCACAGATGTTCCACATGCAATCAGCTAAAGGAGGACTGCAATAGGTGCAGAGGCCATCACCTGATCATGACCATCACTTACGTTATACAAGCTGCTGCTGAGCAGGTGTACACCTCCACATCCACCAGATAGTGTGTGGGAGGGACAGACAGAGGCAAAGTACATCAGAGAAGGGCTTGGAGACTAAAACCTAAGCATTGTCTGTCACACACTTACCAGTACAGGGGTCAGAACCCTGACTGTCTAGTCATTACTATTACAAGTGCATGCAGTTACTCCATGTGCCACAAAGCTGACATGTTGGTCTGTTGTAAGAACACATGTGTGTTGATGAGCGACATCTGCAACAGAGATATAGTAAACATACATTAGGTGTAGCACACATGGCTGTCCACATGAACGGATGTCATTGTCAACACAACCACATTCTCTAATGGGCTCACATTGACACTCTTTGCCAGGCCCACAAACACACACCCTAACTACTTAGTTTGCCACATTGTAGTAGTGCACAGGTACTACATGCACCACAGGATCCGGAGGTTCTATGGGCTAGGGCATGTGAACGTGTTTGACATCTGTTGGTATGCCAATGGGAGTTATACTGGGAGTGACTTTGGTTGGGAGCATCGTACCCCACACGCAGACACAAGGTGCCGGTACTGACATGCATGTCTGCATTGCTTCATGGGTGTGTAGTGGTCGGCTGTGCAAGATAGCTGTACAAGGCTGGGTGAGGGGTAATCCTAGACATCATGCCACCCGGCAATGGTGTACAGTGTGGTACAGGGGTGTAGTGTCTGCAATGTCCCACACAGATGGGTATTGTATGAACTGCCCTGACATCCTGGATACCATTGTGTATGACCATGGCTTTGCAATGCATGCCATGTCAGTGTTTCATAGTCCTTGACATGGACATTGCCTGGGATGTGCATGCCCCACAATAATGTACAGTGGCATGTACAGGTGTACCTGGTTTGGCCGGCACATGTTGTGTACACAGACTGTTATCCTCCGATATGCCAATACTGGCCTGGTGTGGCAGAACCTGCTTATAATTAGCAGGATGACCAGCATGATACAGGTATTCCCTGGTGTCAGTGAAATCGGTCCATACAGGGCACATGTGTACGGCATTGTATGGCCTCTGTGGGTCACATTTGATGGCACCACATATGTGCAGGTATCCAGTGGGGAACACAGTGAAGGCACATTGTCCACAATTATGTGCCTATTGTACTGCTGTACAGGGTGCCATGTCCTCTGCAGCCCACTGCAATCACACCATGCCTACTATCTGTCATCAATGTGCAGGGTACTAGCAACATAGCGGGATATTCTAGGCATGTATGTTTGTGTATGACACATGAGTTCAGGACAGATTCCAGGTACTAGTAGGGTTGCATACTTTGTTCACCAGGCCTTTTGCCAGATGTAGGGGTATGGCTTGCCAACACAGTTCCGTGGCTGACTGACAGCTGTACTCCTTGTGAGGTGGGCATTGTGACATAAGACAGATGCCATATAGCAAAACTACAAAATCTACTTCCCAACATGTCCAGTGGTTAGACGCACACAGCCACCTCCACACAGGCTCTGACAGTCTCACACACACACACACACACACACACACACACACACACACACACACTCACACACCTACCATGTCCTGGAATCGAACTCCTACCTAACTAGTTTATCACATTACAGCAATACGCAGTTACAGCATGTGCTATGGAGAATACTGGGTTACAGCAATCCTAGCAATCCTAGAGGTGTATACCTAGGTGGGTGACGTTAGCAGGATTGCCAAAGGTGGTCATGTGAATTGTACAGAGTGTGCATACTCTAAAAAGCATTGTCCTTGTCTCAAGCAGACAGAGACACACACACAATTGGACTCTCTTGTAACAGAAACCCTATCTAACTAGTTTATCATGCTACAGCAATACGCAGTTACAGCATGCTCTATGGAGAATACTTGGTTACAGCAATCCTAGAGATGTATTCCTTGGTGGGTGACATCAGCAGGATTGCCAAAGGTGGTCATGTGAATTGTACAGAGTGTGCATACTCTAAAAAGCATTGTTTTTGTCTCAGGCAGACAGAGACACACACACAGTTGAACTCTCTCAGAATATAACCCTACCTAACTAGTTTATCACACTACAGCAATACACAGTTACAGCACGCGCTACGGAGAATACTGGGTTACAGCACTCCTAGAGGTGTATTCCTAGGTGGGTAACATCAGCAGGATTGCCAAAGGTGGTCATGTGAATTGTACATAGTGTGCATAC
The DNA here is from genome assembly GCF_019279795.1 of Protopterus annectens. Classification (NCBI taxonomy): domain Eukaryota; kingdom Metazoa; phylum Chordata; order Ceratodontiformes; family Protopteridae; genus Protopterus; species Protopterus annectens. The sequence continues at coordinate 1,502,893,283 of NC_056741.1, forward strand.
TCTAAAAAGCATTGTTTTGTCTCAGGCAGACAAAGACACACACACACACACACACACACACACACACACACACACACACACACACACACACACACACACACACACAGTTGGACTCTCTCGGAATAGAACCCCTACCTAACTAGTTTATCACACTACAGCAATACGCAGTTAGAGCACGTGCGATGGAGAATACTGGGTTGCAGCAGTCCTAGAGGTGTATTCCTAGGTGGGTGACATCAGCAGGACTGCCAAAGGTGGTCATGTGGGTTGTAAAGAGTGTGCATACTCTAAAAGCATCATTACGTTCTCAGGCAGGCAGACAGACACACACACACAGTTGACCTGTGTGGGATTAGAACACCTACCAAACTAGATTAACACACTACAGCATTATGCAGTTACAGCATGTGTCATGGGGACTACTGGGTTATAACAGTCCCAGAGGTGTATTCGTAGGTGGATGACATCAGCAGGATTGCCAAATAAGGGCATTCCAAGTGTACTGCTGGTCATACATGTCTGTTACCTGCGTGTACCCGCTGTTTGCTGTCATGAAAACCCATTTACACCTGCTTAAAAGTGTCTTATGCAGCCCTAATTGACAGTATCAACAAGGCTTGCAGGTCCTGAACCTTCGACACTGCACACTGAGGTCACTGGACGTACCACTAAGCCATCTGGATTGTACACATGTCGCATGGAGTCTATAATGCACATCCTACCACAGGTATTCCACAGTACTGAAAACAAATGGGTCAGTCCCTTTGTGTACATATGTACAGTACTCTTGAATGTACTGTACTCTGTGGAACAATAGAGACAAGTCTACATCTGTACAACTGTCATAAACATGTATATATATATATATATATATATATATATATATATATATATATATATATATATATATATATATATATATATATATACAGACACAGCCATAGCTATATATATATATATATATATATATATATATATATATATATATATATATATATGTACACATGTCTGAACACCCTTTGTGACACAGAAGGGTTCCAAAGGAACTGACGTGTACACAAAACAGAGGCATCGCCTTTGTCATAACATTTAAATCATAAGCAGTTCACCAGAGAAGGGATGGTTGTTGTGTATGTGGAGTTTGGGGTGGGGAATGATAGCTATTGTAATCTACCTTGGGGATTGTGGAGTTAGGGTGGGGGAATGATGGGTATGGCCCTAAACTCCGGCGACCACTTCTGTGTCACTGCTCCAGAGTGGCACAGGAAAATAACATACCCAACTGTTGTCATGCTTGACCATGTATTCTTTACCATTCCTAACTATGTAATACTTTGTAGACACCAGTCACCATGGTTGGCTACCATGGTGTGCTAAAAGACATTACACATGTGTATGCCTGGCTACAGGGTAGTCACACACACAAAGATGCACACTCATGCCAGTATTGCGCATACACGTCTTGCCTATGTAAAGGTAACTAGTACAGTGGTATGCAGTTGGGGTATGTGCCACTGAACACATACACCTACACTTACTGATTCCACATCTGAGCTGGGTGACATCACTGGACCGATTACTTGCAGTGGGGAGGGGGGGAGAGAGAGGTTTAGCAGTTGACAAGGATAAAGGCCAGTGCAAATGGAGGTATCGCTTTGGAATGCAGCAAAATCCACTGCCATGACAGGCTGCTGACACATATACACACACAACCACCTTCATCCATTTGCTGACACACATACTCAGGCTTTTGCTGAGACACACTCACACACAGGCATTTGCTATCACACACACAAACACACACAGTTGCCAGTGGTTGGATCAGAACTGCTGCCTATCTGTTGCTCGTAATTACAGTACTATGCTGTTACGAGATGCGCCACAGAGATTACACATTCCAAGGTAGTCATACTACCCTTCTACAATTGAGGACAACACCAGGGAGACTGACAGTCATGAAGTACATAGCTGTAGACCTGTGTGTTTAAAGTAGGTATCCATTACAACCTGTATGCACAAGCAAGACACATCATCCACAGGTAGGCCTGAGAGGTATAGTTGTAGCACAACAGGAATCTGAACCGGAGTATGGCCATCTGCGGAATGGACAACTGCTCTCACTATACAGGGCTACAGTGGGCATGCTCATACACTTAGTAGCACAGGGCCATTTGGGATGCATTATGACTACAGCTACACAAGGTTATACTGGGCATGCTCATACACTTAGTAACAAAGGGCTTGTTGGATGCACTGACTCAAATTACACAAGGTGGCAGTGGGTACACTCATACACTTAGTAGCACAGGGCTGTTTGGGATGCACTATGATTCTAACCACTGAAGGCCACAGTGTGCATGCTCAAACACTTAAATGTACTGCACACATTGTAATGGACTCCTATTGTAAACACACAGGTTAACAGCTAGGTACATCTTACCTGTCAGTATATATGCACATCATACTGGTTTACTACCTGACACCTGTATGTGGCCTGTAAATGATATATATGTGTCTGTGCTGTGTGATACACATGCATACATATACATAAAGTACTGACATATATATGCTATGTATACACATTCATGCATGTGTGGACGTGACAGTCAATAGGTTACCCGGGTCGCACAGGCGGATGCTGCCTACAGCATGTGTCACACACCTTGCTGCCCTGAAAGGTATACATTGATAGCAGGTTGTGGACAGTGGAATTATATGTGGACAGTGGCATGTGCAAGCATAATGTGTGAGCCACCTTGTGTAATGGTACTGAGGTGCAGGTGACAAGATGACCTCTCCCGGCTGTGGTAGTAGCTGTCATTATTACCAGGACTGCTACCCTAAGTATATCTACCATTGGTCATATACACAAGTTCTGACGCTGTCCATCACCTTACATGGGGCATTTGCTACCAAGCACATTAATGCCATACGCAGTGATGTCAAGGTATGGGTGGCAACTGCTAGACCAAAACAATGAGCCAATGTCCTGCTGTTATTATGAGGTCGTCCAGTGTCTGTCATTCCGGGCTGTCATGACTGTATGACGAGCCTTCAACACAGAGCAAATGCATCCATGTTACACATGTGTGTGGATAATACCTAGGTCGCATTTACCCATATAGCCGCATTCCAATGAAAATATCCTACACACAGCAGTAACACCCTGACACCTACATGACAATTGCATTGGATGCCTATGCTAACCCATGCTAGATGTGTGGCTTTAGTAATCCATTAGCTCAATGTAGAACCTACAATGTAGAATACCGACATCTGTGCAGTGAGGAACACCTGGTTGAAGGCTCTGTAGTGCACAATTGCACTACCACTATATAACTCAGATCCAGACTTGTGGGCCATAACAGTGG
>NC_056741.1:1503112857-1503137857 GCF_019279795.1 Protopterus annectens
GATGTAATCCTAGCTGAATCTACTCAAAAAAGGTACTAAAAGTGTTTTTTTTTTTTATTTACAAAGCTATTCACTGATGTGCTTTTAACATAGCAATTGCATTTTACTGTCTGGATAAATGCATGAAGTTATTTCAAATACTTCTAATGCTTACTAATGTTGGGGTAAACTGATTCTGCTTGTTAAAACAAAAATGAAGTATTATGTTTACTGTTGGCATACAAATCTGCAATGTAATAAGTTTTATGTGAAAAGAATGGACACAATAATATTTATAGTTCTAACAATATGTGTATTTATTATTTTACTCAAACTAATTGATAATCTAAAAATCACATGCAAGCATGATAACATATTTTACTGATTCCACATGTATGCATCTTCTGGAAGATCCATGCAGTCACACACATGGTATAGAACTATATATACCCCCTCTTTTTTTCTTATATATACAAATAGTAAGAAACTATAATAGAAGACAAACATAGTGTTCAATACATGAGCAAATAACAAGATAAGACAACATTCATAACTTTAGAGAAAGCTTCTTTTGTTTCTCATAACTCTCATACAATGTTCTTGGTAAAACGTTCATTTAACAAATCCTTGTTAACAGATCATTCTCATTATTTTCTTCTGAAACGTGTTAAATATTGGCAAGATTACATTTAGGAGATTGTATTCCTTTTTTACACTTTATTCTAAAGTCTTACTACCAACTGTAAAATATAAAGGACTTGATGTGAAGATGGCAGGAAGTTGCTCTAAATCCTTATGACAAGCGTAAATCTTTTTGTTTGCTTCATTAGTTTATTAATAAATATTTTGTTATTTAACAATCACAAGGTACTTATTACTTGAAATAGAATGGTTTGTGACATAACTGTTTGAAACTATATCTTATGTTCATAGCTGTTGATTAAGGTAGTCAATTCACAGTCTAATGACACCTTAAAAGAACTGTTTAGAATTCTTACATAGGTTAGGAGAGTCATCAGATCCTAAAATACATTGTACATTTCAGAAATTACAGGCTGAAGCATTAGACTAACAATGGCTATTGATTGTAGGATGGTAGAAGGTGGCTTCAATGACTTGTTCATTGAACCAGGAATTTTAAATTCCATGTTTGGCATTGTATATAGTTATGATTATTTGTTAGATATGTGTAAGGTTAAAATTCTGCCCATAATAGAATACACAATGCAAGAGTGTGTTTTTCAAATATGTCTGTATATAAATATGTTTCGCTTAATGTCAATGGCCTTAATAACAATATAAAAAGGGTAAGTTTATGTAAATACCTTAGAACAAATAGACTGGATATTGCATTTATACAGGAAACCCACCTAATAGAAAAAGATGTGAATAGGTCGTTTTTAATGGTTATTCAACACTTGTTGCATCTCACTATCAGACCAAGAGGAGGGGCACTACAATTTTGTGGAAAAAATCCTTACCAGTACCTAAAATTATTGATTCATATTCAGACAAAAATGATATGTTAACTATGGTAACTTTGGAAATAAATAGAAAATACAACACCTTAGTTAATGCATACTGGATACCTGGTATTGGAGCAGGAACAGCAAACAAGTGCTTAGAACTCTCATTTAAAGCTAAAGAAGATATTATATGTGCAGCAGATTACAACTGCATTCTTTCCAAGAATGACACTACTAAGAATGGTAACTTTAAAATGTCAGCTGCAGCAAAAAAATGTAATAACTTTATTACCTTGTCAAATTTGCAGGATCTTTATACCATAAGAGAATCAGAATCCCTACAATATACATATTATTCTTATAGGTATGGCACCCAAACAACTATTGATAAGATATTTGTTACTTATAATTTATTATAATTATTATAATATTATAATCTGCAGCCTTTCTCCCCGGGCCTCCACTGAAGATTGTCTTTGTTCCAAGTTGGACTTTCCCGAGTAACAAATGTTAAATAAATAAATAAATAAAATAAAAAAATAATTATCTATGATACAGGAAGTCAAGATCAGTACATGCCCATTTTCCGACCACAATGCTATTTTTTTAAAAATCCACATAACACCCAGAGACCTGATACACTGGCAAAGATTGCCTGCATACATTACCAAATTAAAAGATTTCAGAGAATGGCTGTTAAAAGAAATAAAAACCTTTCTAGATTTTAATTATAAGACTGAGACCTCTAGAATTATACTTTGGGATACACTTAAATCATACTTATATGGCAAAATCAAATGTTGGTACTTAAAAAGAAAAAAATGGAAGAAGGAGCTAATACACATACAGTAAAAAAGAACTTGGACAAAAATGATGCTGCAAAAATTTCTGAAATAGAGCAACTGAATAGGACATACACAGACATTTTATATCACAAAGCAGCAATAAACTTAGAAAAAATAAAGCTACAAACCTATTATATTACTCCAAAGAATATGCATAGACTTGCACTTAAATCTAAAAGCCTGACACAAGTTAATCATATTAAGGAAATCATAGACAATTTCATGAAGAAACCTAAACATGTAGCAGATTTAAAAGAAATACTAGAGGCCTTTAGAACACATCATGAAACACTAAATAACACCAACCTACATAATACTGATAACAGTATGAGAGACAAGCTTTTGAAAGACAATATTGATAAAAGATTAACAAAAGAACAAAGCTCTAGACTTCTTAAGTCTATATCATTAGGGGAGCTTAAGGGAAAATTACAAAACATTAATAATAATAATAATAATAAGACACCTGGCCTAGATGGACTAATAGGGGAAATATATAAGCTACTTCCAGATGAGACCTTAGAAATTCTAATAGATGCTTTTGAAGAAATCCGAACAAATGATGGCATTTTCCCTTCCTGGAAATATGCTATGATTTCACCCATTTTGAAACATGACAAGGACCCTGATTTTATAACATCTTATCACCCTATTTCCCTTCTGAATATGGACTACAAGATTGTTACATCTATTCTAGAAGCTAGATTAAATCAATTGTTACCAAAAATAATAAAAGATGATCAAACAAGGTTTATTTCACACAGGAAGGTCCAATACAATTTAATCAGACTATTGACATTAATGGACTATGCAAACAAACAAAAAGAGAGAATTAACAATTATTAGCCTGGACTTGGACAAAACGTCTGATTCTTCGAGTTGGCCCTATTCATTTAAAGTTCTAGAAATGTACAACTTTTCCTCACATTTTTTAAAATTGCTGAAGAAATTACACACTACTTCTATATCATACATTAAAACTGGAGCTTTCTTGTCAGGACCACTTAAAATAAAGAAAGGCACTAAGCATGGGTGCCCTCTTTCACCCTTAATATTTGCTGTATCAGTGGAGCCATTAGCTAATTACATAAGAACTAATATTAAAATAAGCAGCTTCTATGTCAATGCAAAGTACAATACCAAAATCCAGTTTTTCGTTGATGATATCTTATTAACAATTGGGAACATAGATACCTCAATTGAACATCTTATAGAATCTCTTCAAAACTTTGAAATGATATCTGGCCAAAGTTTTAATCGTAATCAAACTGAAACTATTTTGTTAACAAAAAATAAACCCCATTCTGGACAGATATAGAAACTTTCATTGGGCTAGCAATATGATTAAATATCTAGCTATAACCATTAAAGCAAACTGGAAAGACACTAGGCAAACAAATTTCATAATTTTAATATACGCCGTTAAAGATTACTTAAACAAATGGAATAAAATGTTATTCACCATGGAGGAAAGGCTATCATTACTTAAAATGATCATATTACCGAAAATTCTGTATGTTTTTTCAAGCCATCCTACCACCCCCTTTCAAAAAACTAATGAAACAGCTTAACTCTCAATTAATAAAGTTTTTATGTTTTTTTTAAAAAAAAAACAAGGATTAGTCATTCATGGCATTACAGAAGTTGAGAAGAGGGTGGAATCTCATTTCCACATCTAGAACTATATACTGACTCAATTATTTTTAACATTATAAGTCATTGGCTAAACAGCAAATATACTTCTAAATGGAAAAATCTACATAAAGCAATGTTACTAGACAATTGTGAGGAAACAATAAACAATGATATGTTTTCTGAAGTGGAAAAAGTTTACCTTGTCATAAAAAGCATTTGCTTTAATACAAGTAACAAAAAAATTCTCTCCATTTGTTAATTACATAGTAAACAATTTCAAACAGCTAATGTTCAAAGATTATAAGATGAGAAATCTTTTATTTATTATGTTCCCCATAGCTTTAACAAATAAATGCTTGGACTCTTATAACATGAAAAATTAGAAGAAATGAAAGGAAATGGGCTAGTTTTCTGGTATCAGATTCTTGATCACAGTTATATACGACTGCGACCTCTCTCATAGCAAGATATAACATAAATCAAAACAACTGGCTAAACATACACACTTTTAGAGAACATATAGTTAATGAGCTTAAAATAAATCAAATAGTGAAATCCATATTTAGACCCAAAATTCTAACACTTTTTTGTGAAATCAATCAACTATGCATAAATGATGGACTATCAGTGTCAAGGTTATATAGGTTCATAGGTTCGTACTAGGCTATCTGCCCTAGGGCATTTATAAGCCTAGCCAGAGTGTGTGTGGCTTTCACCACCCCTTAGGATGAGAATACTACTCCCATTTAGGGTTTAGTTTGCTGTGCCTCTGTCTAGTAGTGACACAGAGATGACCCCGGGGTAAACCTACGATCTCCCATCCACTCGTCAAGATTTCTCTTGAATAGAGTTAGTGAGGGTCTCTGCCTAACATGGATTGGGATTCTGTTCCAGAGTGTAGGGAGCCTCTGGGTTATGAATCTGTCCCTCCAGCACATCCTATTTATTTCTGTGTTTAGGTTTAAGTCTCTTGCTCTCGTGGCTCTGATGGATTTGGATTTTCTGAGATGGAGCATATCCATTAATTCCGGACTGGACATGGTCTTGTACATCAGGCACAGGTCACCTCTGAGTAGGCGGTATGCGACTGAATAGAGCTGGAGTTTTTTCAGTCAGGCAGCATATGACATATGTTTAAGACCCTTTATCCTCTTGGTGAGGAACTTTTGGGGTCTTTCCAACTGCTGCAGGTGTCAGGTAAGATACATCCCAAATGGGGCATTGTACTCAATCATTGGCCTGATAAGAGAAAAGTACAGGGGCACAATGACCTCTCTTGATCTAGATGTGAAAGCCTTCATGATAAGGTGGGCAATATAGAAGGTCTTCCTAACCACTTTGGCAATGTGAGTGTCAAATGAGAGGTTACTGTCAATCTGGGTCCCTAGGTCCCTGATTACCTCTTCCGTACTTAATGGATTACCACCTATGTGGTAATTTGTGGGTACCTTGTTTTTCCCAAAGGGTATGACTATACATTTTTTGGCATTCAGCTTAAGGCCATGGCTCTGGCACCAATTATCCATTTCTATGAGACCTCTCTGAAGGATGTTTGTGTCCGCTGGAGTATCAATTATGGTGCCCAGTTTGCAGTCATCTGCGAACTTTGTCAGCCACAATCCTCCTATGTTTGCCTGTACCTCGGAAAAATAAATGCCGAACAAGAGGGGTCCCAGGACTGAGCCCTGTGGGACACTGCTTGTGACTGGCTTGGAGTCTGACATAGTTCCAGCAACTCTGACCCTGTGGGTTCTGTCCTTGAGCCAGTTTGCAACCCATCTCGTGACATATGGGTTTACATTTAAGCTGGTGAGTTTGTCTATGATGCCCAAGTGGGGTATTGTGTTAAAGGCTTTTGCAAGGTCAAGGTAGGCTGTGTGAACTGCCTTACCCTCATCAATGGCCTTAGTGACTGTTTCAAAAAAGTCGACCAAGTTCAAAAGGCAGGATCTGCCCTTGACAAAGCCAAATTGGGTAGGATCCAATGTCTGTAGGTCCCCAATGTCTTTGTTTATGAGTTCCATAATGATCCTCTCCATAGCTTTGCAGACCAGGCTCGTCAAGCTTATGGGGCGGTAATTTCCAGGGTCCGTAGAAGCACCGCCTTTGTGAAGTGGGACCACTGTTGCCGTCGCCACTCTTTGGGTGCGTATCCTGTAGTAAGGCTAAGATTAAACAGCAGCCTTATGTGTGGGTTTAGTTCCTCTTGGAGTTCATGTAGCACACAGCCCTGGACACCGTCCAGTCCCATTGATGCTGTGTTTTTAGCTTTAGAGAGGGCGACTCTCACCTGGGCATCTGAGATGTTAGGGAGGCTACACTCTGCTGGGATAGTTATTTCTCATTTTGGGGGGGAGGAGAAATTTGCACTGAACCTGTCTGCCAGAATGTTGGCAATGTCAGTGGGTTCAGTGTATTTTGTGTCATTTTGGACTAACTCTGAGCATATCTGGGAGTTTCCACCCTGGTTTCTAACATAGCTAAAGAAGGCCTTGTGATTGTCTTTTGTGTCTTTTGCGATTTTTCTCTCAAAGTTGGCCTTGGATGATTTTATGAGTGATCATAGTTTTTTGCTAGTACTGATCAGAGATGCCTCCCCTTTTAGGGATTTTGCTCTGTCATGTAGTAGCTTCCTCCTTCTGTTGTAAAGTTTGTTTATGGCTGGGGTCCACCAGACCGGGCGCCTGCCTTTGGGGGAATGGGTCTTGGTTTTATTTGGGATTGCACGATCCATGCATTCTTGAAGGTGCCCGTAGAAGGCATTTGTAAGGGATTCAGCAGTGTGGGTTGTGGTTTCCACTGGCCCAGGGACCTTGAAGGATACCACTTCAGTTTTAAGAAGTGTGAAGTTGGCTTTTGAGAAGTTCTTCACTGTGGTCTTTTGTGCAGGGGGTGGGGGCGGGATGTGGATTTCCAGTGAGATTAATTTATGGTCTGATCTTATCAATGAGGGATATACTTCTGGTGTGGAGCATTTTGTCCCCATGTTTGTGATGATCAGGTCTAGTATATTGTCTCCTCTTCTGGGAATGGTGACTAGTTGTTCCATCGCATTTGAGTTTATGAATTCTAGGAACCTTTGGGCTAGGGTGTTGGGGCTTGAGTAATGTTCCCAGTCTATGTTTGGGTAGTTGAAGTCTCCCAATATGATGGTATTTGGAGAGACATTCATACTCTCCAGTGTCTTCAGGAAGGCTGTGTGGGGTTCCTGAGTTTGAGAGGGTGGTCTGTAGCATGCTACAAACTGTAAGGCAGTTTTGCCTATGGTTAGTTGCACCTGGATGGTCTCCGATGCTTCGTGCATTGCCACTAACCTGGAGGTGTGGGTATCTTTGATGAATATGGATACTCCCCCTCCTTTTGTGGTTTGGTCCAAGTTTTGGGGCCGGAAAGCATGATATGAGGTAAAACCTGATAGTGCTGGGGTGCTCTCAGGAGCCTTGAACCAAGTTTCAGTCACTGCACAGACATCAATGTTCTCCATACTGAGGAGGGCTTCGAGAGCGTGCATCTTGAGGTTTAGACTTCTGGCATTGAGCAGCATTACCCTTAGTTTTTTCCACTTGTGTTTTCTAGGGAGGTAGGTTTGTCATTTGGGCCTTGCCTAAAAAGGCACTATGGGGTGGCAAGAGCCTTGGCCAATATCCGGAAGCCCAGGGGTGACAGGTGCAAGCCATCCCTTGCGAAGCAGCGTGGCTTGTCGAGCATGTCATCCCAAGCAGACAGACATTGGATCCCCTTAGAATGACACCAGTAATTAAGCCAATTGTTAAAACTGATCATTTTGTCTTTGTACTGTGGCATCATTCTTGGTGAGGGTAAGATGCTGCTCAGGGTCAGGGTCATACCGGCCTGGGCTACATAATCAGAGAGCTCCTCTATGTCTCTTTTCATGTAGTCCAGGGAGGTGCGTCTCAGGTCGTTCACACCGGCATGTACAATGACTGAGTCATATTTGTACTTGCTGTGGAGTGACCTGAGTGCTTGTGTTATGTGGCGGATTCTAGCTCCCGACAGGCAGCTTACTGTGACCTTTTCCTTGTTCAGTCTGGTGAGTGGGACGTCAGTGTGTCTGACTATGGAGTCACCTATTACAAGTGTGTCTGGCATGTTGTTTGGCCTTAAGGGCTGTGACTGTTTAGCACAGTGACTTTGTGAACTATGTGTTGCATGTGCTATGTCTTGAGGTGGTGGTTGCTTGGGTGTCTGCTTTGGAGGCCTCTGCTATTTTGGTAGATTTTTGATCAGTGCCTCCGAGTATGCTTTTGTGTGTTTATGTGTTTGGTTTGCAGTTGTGATAGTTCTATGTGAGACTGGATTTGTGGTGTGTGTGGTTACCTTCTCCTCCTGACTGGTCTTGCCAGTACTGAATTGAGAGAGCTCAGCCTCCAGTTTGGCTATATAGTTGCATCTCTCGCATATATTTGTATTTGTTGGGAGGAGGAGAGGGTTGTCCGTTTACATGAGGCAATTGTAACATTGCCTCAAGATTCCCAGATTCACCAGCTGAACAGGAGAGGACGCCAGCAACTGACCCTTCGACATGCTAGAATAGTGAAAAAGATTGCTGTGTAACTGAGTCAGAAAGGATCTATAGGGAAATGGGTACTCAAGGGAATTTAGGTGAATGAAGTACTTTCTTTTGTTTAAGAGTGCTTTTCCTGTATAAAAATGCTTTAGGAGCAAGTGCTGAGCTTTTCAGTTAGAGTATAGGCTGTTTAGATTGCAAGTAGAGCAGTTCTAAGGGAAAAATTGAAGAGTAGACTTTACGGAGCCAGAAATAGTTTAAACTTGATTAACCTGCGCTGCCCGATGCTGCTCTATGAGCAACTTCACGCTAATTGCGCAAAAGCACGCTAAAGCATGCAAAAACGGGCTTTATAGCAGGGGGTTGAAAAGAGCCAGGAATTGACCCAAAATGGCCAATAAACTACAAGTTGCTGGGCTGGAACCACTCCTCTAGGGACAAATAGGTTGCTCAGTGCTCCCCACTCCCACTGGTGAACAAAGAAGCTTCCTCTTATCCAAATAAGGATATGGATAGCACAGGAACTAAGACAAAGCCCAGAGATCAGCAAAATCTGAAGACTGGACTATTCTAGTTCAGAAAAGCGGGAAAACAAGGATTTTTTTTGTTTTTTTTCTTTTTTTTACAGAGACAGAAGAAAAAGATACAGTAGCAAACAGTAAATGCTATAAAACGGCTAGCGCACTTGAGTGTGTTAGCCTAACAATTAAATTAAACAAAAATAACTTTTTAAAGTGCTAACAGTTTAAAATCTACACAGGTACAGTAAAAACAATATGCAGAGCTGTTTTTTAGGCGAAATGCAGTCGAGATGCAGTAATTTAAGCGAAAGCCAGAAAAAATACTTATAAATCCAGGAAAGTCACTCTTTCACTCTCTGCTGCTTGTAGAACTCTGCAGGACACCACAAGGAGCTGTGCTGAGTCTTTTACAAGTGAAAAAAGCACGCAAAAAATGGGCTTTATAGCAGGGGGTTGAAAAGAGCCAGGAATTGACCCAAAATGGCCAATAAACTACAAGTTGCTGGGCTGGAACCACTCCTCTAGGGACAAATAGGCTGCTCAGTGCTCCCCACTCCCACTGGTGAACAAAGAAGCTTCCTCTTATCCAAATAAGGATATGGATAGCACAGGAACTAAGACAAAGCCCAGAGATCAGCAAAATCTGAAGACTGGACTATTCTAGTTCAGAAAAGCGGGAAAACAAGGATATTTTTTTTTTTTTTTTTTTTTACAGAGACAGAAGAAAAAGATACAGTAGCAAACAGTAAATGCTATAAAATGGCTAGTGCACTTGAGTGTGTTAGCCTAACAAATAAATTAAACAAAATAACTTTTAAAGTGCTAACAGTTTAAAATCTACACAGGTACAGTAAAAACAATATGCAGAGCTGTTTTTTAGGCGAAATGCAGTCGAGATGCAGTAATTTAAGCGAAAGCCAGAAAAAATACTTATAAATCCAGGAAAGTCACTCTTTCACTCTCTGCTGCTTGTAGAACTCTGCAGGACACCACAAGGAGCTGTGCTGAGTCTTTTACAAGTGAAAAAGCACGCAAAAATGGGCTTTATAGCAGGGGTTGAAAAGAGCCAGGAATTGACCCAAAATGGCCAATAAACTACAAGTTGCTGGGCTGGAACCACTTCTCTAGGGACAAATAGGTTGCTCAGTGCTCCCCACTCCCACTGGTGAACAAAGAAGCTTCTTCTTATCCAAATAAGGATATGGATAGCACAGGAACTAAGACAAAGCCCAGAGATCAGCAAAATCTGAAGACTGGACTATTCTAGTTCAGAAAAGCGGGAAAACAAGGATATTTTTTTGTTTTTTCTTTTTTTACAGAGACAGAAGAAAAAGATACAGTAGCAAACAGTAAATGCTATAAAACGGCTAGCGCACTTGAGTGTGTTAGCCTAACAAATTAAACAAAAATAACTTTTTAAAGTGCTAACAGTTTAAAATCTACACAGGTACAGTAAAAACAATATGCAGAGCTGTTTTTTAGGCAAAATGCAGTCGAGATGCAGTAATTTAAGCGAAAGCCAGAAAAAATACTTATAAATCCAGGAAAGTCACTCTTTCACTCTCTGCTGCTTGTAGAACTCTGCAGGACACCACGAGGAGCTGTGCTGAGTCTTTTACAAGTGAAAAAAGCGTGCAAAAATGGGCTTTATAGCAGGGGGTTGAAAAGAGCCAGGAATTGACCCAAAATGGCCAATAAACTACAAGTTGCTGGGCTGGAACCACTCCTCTAGGGACAAATAGGTTGCTCAGTGCTCCCCACTCCCACTGGTGAACAAAGAAGCTTCCTCTTATCCAAATAAGGATATGGATAGCACAGGAACTAAGACAAAGCCCAGAGATCAGCAAAATCTGAAGACTGGACTATTCTAGTTCAGAAAAGCGGGAAAACAAGGATTTTTTTTTTTTTTCTTTTTTTTACAGAGACAGAAGAAAAAGATACAGTAGCAAACAGTAAATGCTATAAAACGGCTAGCACACTTGAGTGTGTTAGCCTAACAATTAAATTAAACAAAAATAACTTTTTAAAGTGCTAACAGTTTAAAATCTACACAGGTACAGTAAAAACAATATGCAGAGCTGTTTTTTAGGCAAAATGCAGTCGAGATGCAGTAATTTAAGCAAAAGCCAGAAAAAATACTTATAAATCCAGGAAAGTCACTCTTTCACTCTCTGCTGCTTGTAGAACTCTGCAGGACACCACGAGGAGGTGTGCTGAGTCTTTTACAAGGGAAAAAAGCGTGTAAAAACGGGCTTTATAGCAGGGGGTTGAAAAGAGCCAGGAATTGACCCAAAATGGCCAATAAACTACAAGTTGCTGGGCTGGAACCACTCCTCTAGGGACAAATAGGTTGCTCAGTGCTCCCCACTACCACTGGTGAACAAAGAAGCTTCCTCTTATCCAAATAAGGATATGGATACACAGGAACTAAGACAAAGCCCAGAGATCAGCAAAATCTGAAGACTGGACTATTCTAGTTCAGAAAAGTGGGAAAACAAGGATTTTTTTGTTTTTTCTTTCTTTTTTTACAGAGACAGAAGAAAAAGATACAGTAGCAAACAGTAAATGCTATAACACGGCTAACGCACTTGAGTGTGTTAGCCTAACAATTAAATTAAACAAAAATAACTTTTTAAAGTGCTAACAGTTTAAAATCTACACAGGTACAGTAAAAACAATATGCAGAGCTGTTTTTTAGGCAAAATGCAGTCGAGATGCAGTAATTTAAGCGAAAGCCATTGCAAATGGATTTACCAGCTCCAGATGAGTCCCTTTGCAACTATGCAGAAAAAATAATAAATCTAGTTTTCAGAGAAAGAGAAATCAGTAATACTTAAATCATTCAGTAAAACTATATCATCACCCTTTTGGAAAATTTACACATGGAAATTTATTCACAGAAGTTTTTTCAAACCCCATAAAATAGCATTAATATCAGGTAATGAGGCAGCATTATGTTGGAGATGTAAAGAAGCAGAATATGCAGACTGGGTACATATATTTATAAAATGTAATACTGTAATTCCCTTTTGGGTGGAATTCAAATCCTTTATTAAAGATTGTGGATGGATAAATGTGAAGTCACTGACTCGTTATTATTTAATGCTCCCATTCCAGTGCATGTTCCAAGTACACAAGTGCACCTCCTCTGGTCCCTCCTTGCAATAGCAAGAAAAAACATTACCTGAAACTGGAAAAGTAAGAAAATTACACCTTTTGTGGAATTCATAACACTGGCCAAAATAGTTTGTAATAGAGAATTAATGACTAAGACTTAAAGAACTACAAGAATGACACATAAAAAACGAGCTTGCTTAAAACTTAAAAAAAGTTAGATAAAATGTGAATGTATTGACTAAGTTACTTCTATAATGGACATTGTATATAGTTAAGACTTGTTTATATTGTTTAACATTTTTGATGCATTTGTATTTATGAAAACTCAATAAAAATTATGTGAAAAAATCCATTTGCTATGAAGACCCTGTGCACAAAGCATCTCTGCCAGGAATGAACCAAAGAACCTAACATTGTGAAGCAGTGATAGTATCATAGCACTTTGCATCATATGCTCTAACAAGAAAGGTGATATTGGTTTAAACACCTTATCTGTAAACCTTACCATCTAGTCTTTAACTTTTTCTTCTTTTTATCTTCTAAGAAATTATAAATAGTTTATTTTAAAGAGAAATGGGGTTAAGGGTGGGAACCTTGGTCTCTGGAAATCTTACAGTAGTTCCGCACTGCTCTAACATTAAGTCGATCTTCTAAATGATTATTTTTGGTGAAAACATGCCTTATCTGATTGTGTTGATGATATTGATTTAAACTCTGTTCCCTAGTGATGCTATAACTTAAGAGTTCTTTATATTGCTCATTTAGTGAGAAGGGCAAGTTAATATCATGGTGTAGCTAAGTACACAGATTATGTAATTAAATAGTATATAAGATTTTATAAAATAAAATTTCTCTATTATGCAAAAAGTTGTATACTGTCTGGACATCCCAATCAGCTTGTTTAATGAAGTGTTACTAACAGGAAAAAGTTTGGTAGCCTTACGACAGAGATATTTGCTTCCCTGTGCCTGGCTTGGACACCTGTCAACAACAAGACTTGGATTGCTTCTAAGACCATCTAGACATACAAAGCTGATATAAGTACTTTTTTCACTTGTTCTAACTGTCTCAATGCTATTTAACATGTCTATGCTGTATTTATTGTTTTGGTTGAATTTATAACTGTTTTTCAATCTGCACTTGTTAAAGAAATGCCATCTGTTTGTTACTTTACTGCTCTTAGGTTGTTTTTAACACTATTCTGATATTTTCTAACCTCCCCTGATACTGCAAAAGCAGTTCTGAGGTTGTCAAAATTCTCCTGAGTCTGCCAAAATATTTCCAAGTTTTGCAAAGTTTTTGTTCATGTTGTTGTAGTTCTCTTAAGTTTGTCACTTTTTTCTGTATTTTCTGAACACTTCTCTGTGTTCGTGAACTTATTCCCAAGGATTCTTGATACCACAGGAATTCTGACTTTTGCTCTAAAGCATTTGTTACTGCACTTAAGCTCAAAATCAGTTTTAGATTAATAGGATTCTTATGCACTTTGGTGGGAGCAGTGAGCTGAATTCAACTCATCCAAGTTGGAAACTGCTGGTGCCAGGTTATTGTGGGCTTTTTTTTCTGTAATTTGTGAACATTTCTCAGGGTTAGTGAACTTATTTCCAAGGATTCCTGATACTGTAGGGATTCCGACTTTTGTTGTAAAGCATTTCTTACTGCACTGGAGCTCAAAACCAGGTCATTTTACATTGAAAGTGTTTTTTTTTGCACTCTGGTTGGATCAAGAAGTAGAATTCAACCCAAACAAGTTAGAAAACACTGATGAAATGTTTATTGCGTGTTTATCTGATTAGCCTGAGGGATTAACTGTTGCAAAACTCTTTCATCCTGCTGATATAAAAAAATTACATTTTTGTGAGATTGTGCTCATTCATTCATTCAGAGCTTCCTTGTGCTTGGCTTGTAAACCTGCAACTACAAGACTTGGATTGCTTCTAAAGCCATCTGGAACTACAACGCTGATATAAGTTTTTCTCTTAAGTGGCTCAGTGCTATTTAACACGTCTGTGATGCATTTATTGATTTGGTTGAATGTATCACCATTTTTCAGTATGCACTTGTTAAAGAAATGCCATCTTTCTGTTACTGTACTGCTCTTAGTTTGTTTTAACTGCATGCTGATATTTCCTAACCTCCTCTGATTCTGTAAAGGCTGAGTTTTCCAAAGTTCTCCTAAGACTGCCAAAATGTTTCTAAGCTTTGCAAAGTTTTTCTGTGTTGTAGTTCTCTTATGTTGGTCTTTTTTTTCTTGTATTTGTGAATATTTCTCAGGGTTAGTGAACTTACTCTCAAGGATTCCTCATACTGCAGGAATTCTGACTTTTGTTGTAAAGCATTTGTTACTGCACTTGATCTCAAAAACAGTTTGTTTTACATTAAGAGGGTTCTTTTGCACTCTGGTGGGAGCAGAGAGCTAAATTTAACTCATGTAAGTTGGAAACTGTTGGTTCCCTGTGCCTTGTATATAAGCAAACCTCTCCAGTTTAAAATTCTCTATAGGAAATTCCCTCTATAGTCTCCCACTGTTCACAGCTGCTCGAAGAGCTGCCAGTTTGTGCAGACAATAGTACCACTGCAGTTCATCTAAGAGTATACTACTAACCACTCTCACGTTGACCTTTAAGTGACTCTCCCCTACTCCTTCCCATCTACTAAGGATCTGGTATAATGGTAGGTGCTTCCCTGTCATCTCTTTTTCTGTCCTAGTAATTATGGGCATCCTGAGGCATTGTAGTAACTGCCTAATGTTCACTGACAACCTTTTAATTTTAGAACAGACAGACAAGCACAGTGTATGAGATATGTAGATACACAATGTCATTGAAGGCAAAGCTCTCATACACGCATGAAAAATGCAAACCTGGTTGTTAGATTTACACCCAAAACACTCACTACCAACACTAAGAAACAAGCACATAGACCCACATATGTAGAGGTACTCATTTATAATCTACCCAAACCTCCAAGACCTCCTAAAAGCATTTCTCAGGGACCCTATGTGCACTCAAAAACGACAGCACCTCATAAAACACATAACTTTGAAAATTATAGTAGCCCAGCTTCCAAGTCTGTAAGGCAACACAGCCAAACATTCTAGTTATTGGGGATTCCATTCTAAGACATACTGATGTCCCCCCTTACCAGGCTAAACAAGGAGAAGATCACAGTCAGCTGTCTTTCTGGAGCTAGGATCTGACAGATCATGCATGCATTTAGGTCTTTAAACCACAAGTAGCAGTACAACATGGTCATAGTCCATGTTGACATAAATGGCCTAAGCTGTACCTCACTGGACTAGATGAAGAGAGACATGATGAATTCTCTGAATATGTGTCCCAGGCCGGTATGATTCTGGCCTTGAGTACCATCCTACCTTCACCTATGATGATGATGATGCCACAGTACCAGCAAAAAATGATTGACTTCAGCAATCAGCTTAGTTTCTGGTGTCACAACAAGGGGATGCAATATCTGTCAGCCTGGGGAGACATGATCAACAAACCGTGAAGCCTTGCCAGAACTGGTTTGCACTTGTTACCATTTGTTTTCCGGATACTGGCAAAAACTTTACCTAACCCTATAGTGCCTTTTTCAGGCCTTGCCACATTGTTAAACCCTCCAACATAACAAAATTCACTCACAGCTACCTAAAGGTACTGCTGCTTAATGCTAGTAGTTTAAATAAAAAAATGCACTCCCTCTTAATACCCCACATAATGCAGAATGCAGACATATGTGCAGTCACAGAAACATGGTTCAGAACCATAGAAAGCACCCTGACTATCAAAGGCTACAATGCCTTTCATACATTTACATCCCCTTCAGTTCAGGATAAAAGGGAGGAGGTGTGTCAGTGTGAATAAAGGACAAGTATACTGCTAGAGAGGTCCAACAACATGACTCATTTGAGTTACTTCATGCCCAACTAACCATAGGTGCCACCCCTATCATATCCTTTGTAGCTACAGTTCCCCTAACATGGGTCTGTAAAACCACACCTCTTACATAAACCTACTGGGATTTCTTACAATTCAGCCTAACACCACACATATGGGTGACTTCAACTACCCCTCCATAAACTTGGAGAGTTATATTACCCATAATTCACTTGCTCAGAGGTTTTTAGACTTTGTCAATGCAAACACGCAGGAGCAAGTAGTTAGTTCCCCAACTAGAGCTACAGATATCTTACACCTAGTACTCACACACATGGGGGAATGCTGCGCCACCTTCCCCTGGTGCATTAACTCCTCCCTGGTAAGATCTTACCACAGAATGATCTCCTTTAGTATTAAAACTAACCTAGAACCCCCATCAAACTCCAAACCTGTTAAGAACTTTGCTAAGGCCGATTGCCTCAAACTAAGTGGCAGCTTATTAAATTTCTAAGCCCCTCCGAACCTGGATGACACTGAGGCCTACTCTGAGCTGTACATAAAAGCACTGTATAACCACATTCATAGCTGCATAGAGGAGGTAGTACCTGTCCAAGTCAAACCTATGGTTACAGGCAAAAATAAACACCCTGGTGAACCCCTAGCATAAATAGGCTATTCAATAAAAGGAAAAAAACTCCTTTCCAAAGCTGAGAGGGAATAGTCAAATCAATGTAAAAAGACACTCACTAGTCTAAACAAACAAATTAGAGAGCTGGTCAAATCTGACAAAGCAAACTATGAGACAAAGATAGCCTCCCTGGTGTAAGATAACCATAAGCCTTTTTAATCATGTTTATAACCTCAGGGGAAATGCTCAGCAATGTCCTGAGTTAATCATGAATGGAAACTCTTACACCCATCCTGAAATTATAGCAAACCTGCTGGCCCACAAGTTCAGTTCAAACTTCTGCCCCCATCACCTCCTACCACACCCAATGGAATACCCACAACCATCCCCTACCAGTTATTATGGAGGAACAGGTCCTTACTGTGCTCACTGAAGCCAAAAATACAGCCTCTGTGGGTCCCAACAACATGCCAGGATGCTTCTTAAATAGCTTAAAACAGAATATATCATGGCCACTAGAAACCCTCTTTAACCACAGTCTCTGAGCAGGCTTTGTCCCAGAGGAATAGATGACTGCAACAGTCATCCCTCTGCTCAAGGGGGACCTGTCAACTGGCTGAGGAAAATACAGACCCATAAGCTTGACCAGTGTAATCTACAAGGCCATGCTGAGAATTATCATGGACCTAATTAATAACAGAGGAACCCTCCAAAAACTGGACCAGACCCAATTTGGCTTTGTCAAAGGGAGGTCTTGCCTGCTCAATCTGGTGGACTTTGAGAAAGTCTCCAGGGCTATGGATGAGGGTAAAATGGTTAATACCATTTATCTGTACCTGGCCAAAGATTCTGACAGAATCCCCACTCGGGGATCATAGATAAAAATTACTGAGTTAGGCATAAAGCCCTACATCATCAGATGGATAGCCAACTTGCTCACTGACAGGACACATTGCCCAGATAGTTGAATCCACTTCCAATAAGAAACATGTTACTAGCAGTGTTCCACAGGGCTCAGTGTTGGGACCCCTCCTGTTTGGTATATATGTCTCTGAAGTGAAAGCCAATGTTGGGGGTCTCTGCTCCCAGCCTACAGTTGTCAGCAAACTTGGTGAGCCAATCATCAAATCCCCAAATGATGTTGGCATCCTACAAACAGGCCTAAAAATGACTGGTGCCAAAACCATAGTCTGAGACTTAATACTAAAAACTGCATAATCATACCCCTCATAAATCAGAAATCCCTGCATATTATAATATTCATAGCATGCTCCTAAAAGTAGACCTAGTGGTGAGGAACCTAGGAACACAGACATATAGTAACCTAAACTGTGACCCCCAGGTAGCTACAGTAGTGAGAAAATCCTTCTGTGTGGCTCAACTTATAAGTAAAGGCATGGCATCAATATCAAAGGAAGTCATAATACCATTGTACTTGGCCCTTATCAGACCCATAATTTAGTATAATGCTGCCCAGTGGCGGCTCGTGATATCAGACTGCAGCCTCAACAGCTGTGAACCACAATGGTACAGTCCTACAGTCCTACAAGTCCTCCATACAAAGTGAATCTAGACTGCTGCCTTTTCAGTCCACATTCAGGAAGAAGGAAGCAGGCTGCTGATTCCGCAGAAGTCTATGCAGCGCTAACCGCATAGACTGGATGGGGATCGGACGGCAAAGTCAGCAATCTTGGAACATTGGAAAGAGCCAAGAAACTGGAAGTGTTCATTCTGGCATGAATGCAGGATTACAGTTTGCAGGAGAAAGCTGAAGCTGTTATGGATGGATTGCAGGTATGGGAGACTTGGAATGAAGAAGGTGTGTATGTGTAAAATGCCCCAGCTGGTTTATACTGGTGGCTAGAGAGATTGCTGGTGGTGGTTAGAGAATACCTCAGGCTAGAGAGATTGCTGGTGGTGGTTATTAAATACCTCAGGCTTGCACCCTGTACCTTGGGTGCAGGTAACAAGAGCCTGATTTACCTACCCACCACCATTTCTGCAAGTTTTGCAGATTTTTGCCTCATATTTTGTTCTGTTCTGTTCCTCATAAAATCTGTGGCTTCTGAGTTTTTAATTCATGAAATAGTTATGGTGTAGTGGTAGCATTGTTGCCTCACAGCTAGAGGTTTTCTGGTTCAATTCTTGGCTGGGGTGCCTTCTGTGTGGAGTCTGCATGCTCTGTCCTCCCTGTGTTTGCGTAGGTTTGCTCTGGTGTCCTCCCATGTTATAAAGACATGTGTCTGCAGTATTTCTCCCTGGGCTTCTGCTGAAAATTGGCTTTTGTTCCAAGTCAGACTTTTTTGGTTAACAAATGTTAAATAAATAAAACTGATAGGCATTTGAATTTCAGACTTCATATTCTTCAGAAAGTACATAGTAACACAAAACCTTTTATTCTAGCAATTTTCTAAGTTTATAAGATGAATATTTGAAATTTGTCCCTATTTTTGGGACTGTATTTCCCCCATTATTGGCTTCATCCAGGTTTTTTGTGCTAATGTTGAGAGCTATGGTGAAAACTGAATTCACTGAATATGTCTGATGGCTGTATTCCCCCATTACTGGCTTTGCCCAGGTGTTTTGTGCTAAATGGTAGCCATTTAAGTTTCAGTCTTCCTCTCTTTCACAAAACAGCTGATTTGGCATAGTGTTATGTTACTCTGACTGTTTTGCACAGGGTCCTGGGTTCAAGACTTGGCAGTGAAATGCATTTTGATAACACAGCATTTTATTCTAGCAACTTTCCAAGATTATACAAGCAATGTTTAAAATGTGTCCCTGACTTTTGTCCCTCCCCAATAGATTTTGGCTTTTTCCAGATTTCTTGTGCTGCAAAATTGAGATATACAGCTGAGTATTGAGTAGATTTTACAAGGAGATGAGTGGTGCAGGGGAAGAGAAGTTTAGTGCTGCTTATGCTGAAATTGCTTGCATTGTTAATAGCACAACAGGTCATATACTTGCTTTTGATGCAGAAGGCTGTGAGTTTTACTCCCACAATATGTAGATGCATTGCTGATACTGTATTGTATTGTGTTGTAAATGGGGTGGATGCTGCTGTCTTGAGAATGTCCTCTTTGGCAAAGGCACCTAGTAACAATGAACCTGTCCGTTATTTGTCATCCATTTCCTATTGCAATATTACTAGCTTATCATTTTTTAATGTAATATAGGCAATTTATTCCTCAAGGGCAAAAGGCACTTTATTTGTAGATAAAACAATGAAATATAAAGTTGTTTCTAGTAGCAACCTCTTCATTAGTTACATATCTTTTTAATGTGGAATTATTTAGATGACTTTTACTTCTGCAAAGATTGTGCATATTTACTGATACTGGTGGATTGTAGAAGTTTGAGTAGACTTTTATGATGGAAATGTTCTCAGTTGGGCAGTATTGTCATTACTGGTGCATGCATTTTGTTTCATTGTTTACAGGAAAAATATTCAAAACAAATTTAAAACACCCTCTAACAACTGTACTGCATTATACAAGGAATATAATTTAATGCAATCAGGAAGGTGCATCACAGAACACATGTATGTTTTGTGTGCAAGGGGCCTGTCATTTTAAAATAGCCTAAAGTTAATCTTTATCTGGCACTAGCCAAATGTGTTTTCTTTAAATGTGGGTTTCAGTGCTGTTTCAATGAATGTGAGTTTCAAAGGCAGAGAAGTTTTAGTGCTAAGTCTGTTTTCATTGTGAGACTGCATTGCTTTGTTTAGCAGATGTCTTAGTGTTTGTGCTGTAAAATGCAAAATAAGACTTTCAACTTAAGTCCACATCATCGTAGAAGTAAAGCAGTGTGCATATTAGTGTTTATGGTAAATGGGGTGAAATAGCCAAGGAATGGTTCATTGGAATGGCTGCAGGGGGGGGCTCCATTTGACCATGATTTTGTTTGGGGGAAGGGCGGCAAACTCAGACAGCCCCAGCTGAACTATACCTCTCAACTGTCCAGATTTTCACAGAATGAATAGATTTTTGCTTCTTATTTTTGGTTTGTTCCTCATAAAATGTGTGGTTTTCTGGCAAATCATTTAAGAATTAAGTCACTAAATGACAGACACTGAGTTTCAGACTTCATAACCTTCAGAAAAATGCATGCTAAAGCAAGACCTGTTATTCTATCAACTGTCTCAGTTTATACAAGAGCAATTTTTAGTACTGTTTATATGTTCCCCCAATATATTTGTCCTTGCCCAGATTGCCTGCATTAACAGGTTGAGAGGTATGTGAAAATACATTACTTTATAGAATTAGGCATATCCAGACCTCTCAACTGTCCCTGATTTTGGCTCAAAATGTTGCTCTTCCCCTAATAATCCCTCTGAAAAATGGCAATTTTGGAAGAAAACGTGGAGGGTTTACAATTAATAAATACCTGTAATAATCAGAGTTATATATTACTTTTATTTCAGAAATGCATGTAGATTATTTTATTTTGTCAGCTGCTTAGCAGCACTAATATTAAAAACGTGTCTTTGACATGTTCCCAGCTGTATTGTGTGGCTATTTTATATTTTTGCATCACATTTTTGGTTCATTTTTCATAAAATTGTGTGTTTTTTTTTGGCAAATTAGTGGCAAATCATTAAAGACTGAAGTTAGAAAATAATGAAAGACATTTGAGTTTCAGATTTCATACCCTTCAAAATATTCATATTAATGCAAGACCTACTATTCTATTATATTTCTAAGTTTATAAGGCAATATTTAAAAAATGTCCTTATTTTTGGGCCTTTGTCCCACGTCTGTGCATGGCTTTGTCCAGATTTCTTGCTTTGAAGTTGAGAGGTATGACAAATGTGTCAGGGCCATCACAGTCAGCCAGAGACATTTCAAATTGTGACATGCTTGTTGCACCCCACTCCCCCATGTAGTGACTCTGGATGTGACCAAGCAAGGCAAGGAGAACTTATGCAGTGTAAATGTGCAGAGTATCCCCCCATCCAATGTAGACACAAGTACCACAGTGGCTTTTCATCTGTCCTTGATTTTGCAGAATGTTCTGGTTTCTGTCATAGTTTTATACTGTTGATTTATGTTTATTATTATTCAGAAAGTGCCCTTTGCTCTGTGTTTAAGTAGCAATGCTTTAATGACTATCAGGTAAGCTTGTCTGAGATTGTAAGATGCAAGTAAGCTTTATTAAGCATACTGTTAAAGAACTGCCAATATTGAAAGCCTTTCTGTTGTTGCCATGCAGAGAATACTTACATAACTAGATGTTGTATAAGACTTGGGTATTGAAATGCATATTACAGTATTTGTAATAAAGGACAGGATTACATTATTTTAAGAAACTCATTACATTTGTTGGAGACTTGCAGTCATCTTTGCAGGCTTTACCTGTAAACTAAACAGAATGCCAATCTATTGTGTGTGGTCCATAACCTGTGCAGTAATCTTTTAAGCAATGTATCTTGAGCTTGTTTCTTGTTTGCTTTTAATTTTTTACTTTGACCATGTTTTCCCCATGAAACAAGTAGATAGTTGTTGTTAGGCAGCAGGTCTTTTTTGGATAAGAAACATTTTTACAAGTGGAGGTATCACAGAGATTGCTACTTTCAGCATGTTACTTGGTACTTTAATAAAGCTGAATATAAATTATAGTTAGAACTGCAGTGTAGGGAGAAGTGGTTTGAGTTGAGTGCTGTTTGTTTTTCTTATACTTGATTTTGACTGGCATTCCAGTAATGTATTTAAAAAGTAATTTATTTTTTCATGCCTCACAACCTTTTTGTTTCCATCTAGATATTAAGTAAGCTGTCATGCAGCCAATGCACTGAAATATTTTTTTTTCTTCTGCACTTCATTTTGTTTTGATTGGACTCTCATAATGACGGTTTGGCACTCATGGCAGCATATTTAATTAAAGTTACAGTTTTTGTGGTTTTGAGCATAACTCCTCCCCTTTCTAGTTGGCTGCACCTCTTCCCATTGACCCCACACATTCAGCTGTCTCCTGCAGCCCCACTTTGATTTGAAGTCACCAGCCGCCACTGATACTGCCTTCTGTATATACCTAACCAGACACTTATACCACCTCTTGGAGAGGCCCCAGAGGTTTCTCACTAAAAATACAGTGCAAGACACGTCTTATTCAGACTTACTAAAGGCCCTAGCCTTTTACTCCATCTCATATTGTTTACTGACAGGAGACTTATACCTGACCTACAAGGCATTCTATGATCCAGCACTGATGAAAATGTTACATATTCACAAAAAATGTATACAAGGGTAATGCATTCCATGGACCTGAACCTTATTTCTGACTCTAACAGAACTTGCTGTAGAGAGAGAGAGAGAGAGAGAGAGCGAGATTCACATCCCAAAGGATACCTCGTCTATGGAATAAACTTTTCATCTTCATAAAACAAAGCACGTCCCTCACTCTCTTCAATAATAATTTGGATAAATGGATGGAGAACCATAAATTCACTCCTGGAGTATTGCCTGTGTCCCTTATGGACAGAGGCAGTCTGTAAAATGACTCAGGGCTCCAACACCCAAAGCCCAACTACCTAGATACTACCCCATCCCATATCTGGTGAATTAAGATATAATACTGTCATATCCTGGGTATTATTAGCTAGACGTGTAAAAGCTCTTATGACATTAGTCTAGTAATCACCTATCAACCTATGAACCTAAAAGGAAAGGAGATTTAATTTTTCTAATCAAAGCAGAGAACAAGGAGGTAAAAACTTCTTTTGATATGGAAGAAGAAATTTTTGGTATGAGCTGTGCAAGGTAAAATGATTTCTGAATCATTGTTGCAACATGCTGGTCAGATAACAGAGAGCTGTCCACCCATATGTCCAGATGTCCCACAACTTTTTCATTTTGAAGTGGTATGTTATCAATGCTATAGGCTGAAACTAGGAGGTATTTACCAAATGCTACAATGTTTGAGTTTTTGTCATTGAGTTGAGCAAAGTGACAAGTGTAAGCACATCAATAAAAAATAAACCAAGGAAATATATACCAAAACTAATAACCAGAGATTCACTTCCTTAATCACTTCTCTTTATTAAAATAACATAGAAGTATAGACTGGTTAAGCACTTTTGTCCTACAATTATGCAATGACTTCTTCAGAACAGTGCACCCTATAAAACAATTATGTAAATACTAATTGTAGGACAAAAGCGCTGTTCTGAAGAAGTCCTTGTATAATTGTACGACAAAAGCACTTAACCAGTCTATACTACAATTATACAAAGACTACGATTATACAAGGACTTCAGAACAGTGCACCCTATAAAACAATTGCATAAATACTAATTGACATATTATGTCATCCACCCCATTATTAATTATATACTTTTTAAAGTAATATCACACTAAAATTAATCTGAATACAGATTATCCCACAAACAATAATAAAAAAAAAAATATACGTATAAGTTCACTTTATAATTTTGAAATAATGAAATCCCAAATTTCAGTATTTCGAAACCATAAAGTCAAACGTCCCAAGTCCCAAAACTACAAAATCATGAACAAAAGCACACCATACACCACACAGCACATACATCATCCAACCCACACCACAACAAACAAAACACACACAAACACAAAAGCACAAACAAACAAACCTACACTACTTATAAGCAGGGGGCCAAGCCCTCCTGTAACCCCCACACCCTCCCTACTTATATATACTAACTCCGAGATCGCACAGACACAAAAAGGAAATTCACACCCACACATTCAACACTCCCTCACACACACATAAACCTCACACATATACAAACACCAACACATCCAACACTTACACATTCATACTTTCACCTGCCTACCCGCCTACCCTAACCCACACGTACAACTAACAAACACATTCACACACACTCAAACTCCCAAACAAAACCCTTACAAAACACTCACTTACCTTACATTACACCTAAATCCACACATAACACCAGACACCATCCACTCACAACACCACACGTAATGTACCCTAAAGCCATAACCACAAATTCAAGATATTCAGATTCGAGATTATGCACTTTCGTGATTTTAAAGGTTCGACTTTATAATATTGGGATACTGAAATTCAGGATTTCAGTATTTTGAAATTATAAAGTGAACCCATATAGATATTATATAAGGTTCATAGGTTCATAGGTTCATAGGTATGTGCTAGGCTAATGCCCCTGGAGCCTTTACAAGCCTAGCCCATAGGATTACCCTGTTGTGCTACCCGACCTCAGTTCCCAGTGCCTCTGTCAAGTAGAACCACTGGAGTGATCCCCAGGGTGAATTTTCTATTTCCCATCCACTCATTAAGATTTCTGTTGAAGAGTGCCAGTGAGGCACTCCGCTTGACATGTATGGGAAGTCTATTCCATAGCATGGGCAGTCTCTGAGTTATGAACCTGTCCCTTCAGCT
>NC_056741.1:1503142857-1503160357 GCF_019279795.1 Protopterus annectens
CTGTCAAAGAACTTTGCCAGTTTCATTAGGTAGTGTCGCTCATCTAGTCAGGATGTAATAGACGAGTCTTTGCGGGATCTGTTCAAGCAGCCTTATTATGTACAAACACATCAGGATTGAGGCTTAATAACTTTAACTAAGATAAACTTATATACAAACTAGCTATTACATTCATATTTGCTCACTCTCTGGCTGCACTCTCAAAATAGCACTGACACTAGTATGTGTTTGGTATTAATATGCGCATTCAGTCCTTGAAACACTTCTTAAAGATACCACACATGCACTCTGTTCTACATCCCCCCACTTTGAGAAATAGATCATGCAATACTGACAATATCAGTTGGCATGCAATCAATACAAATAACTCCTTGTCATGCAGTTATACAGAACAAGATACATATATACACTCATGTCCAGGTCACTGTATATTTCACACTAGGTCTGGAAATAGGTTCATAGGTTCATAGGTTCATACTAGGCTATCTGCCCTGGGGCATTTATAAGTCTAGCCCAATTGTGTTTGGCTTACGCCACCCCTTGAGTTGAGTATACTGTGCCCTTTTTAAAGTTTAGTTTACTGTGCCTCTGTCTAACAGTGACACGGAAGTAATCCCCGGGACAAACCTACGATCCCCCATCCACTCATCAAAATTCTTCTTGAAGAGAGTCAGTGAGGTGCTCTGCCTAACATGAATTGGAATTCTATTCCAGAGCGAAGGGAGCCTCTGGGTTATAAATCTGTCCCTCCAGCATGTTCTATTTATTTCTGTGCTAAGGTTCAAGCCCCTCGAGCACGTGGCTCTAAGGGATTTAGATTTACTGAGGTGTAGCATATCCATTAATTCTGGGTTGGACATACCTTTATATGTCAGGCATAGATCGCCTCGAAGCAGGCGGTATGCAACTGAGTAGAGCTGGAGTTTTTTTAACTGAGCAGTATATGGCATCTGTTTGAGTCCATTGATCCTCCTGGTGTGGTACTTTTGGGGTCTTTCTAATTGCTGCAGGTGTTGGGTAAGGTACATCCCAAAGGGGGCATTGTATTCTATGATGGGCCTGATGAGGGATGAATAAAGGGGCACGATTACCTCTCTTGATCTAGATGTGAATCCTTTCATGATGAGGTGGGCTATGTAGAAGGTCTTTCTAACCACTTTGGCAATGTGGTTGTCAAAGGAGAGATTGCTATCAACTTGGGTCCCCAGATCCCTAATTACTTTCTCTGTACTTAATGGGTTACCACCTATGTGGTAATTTGTGAGCACATTGTTTTTGCCAAAGGATATGACTATACACTTTCTGGCATTTAGCTTTAGACCATGGCTCTGGCACCAGTTATCCGTCTCTGCGACACCTTTTTGAAGGATGTTTGTCTCAGCTGGAGAGTTGATTATGGCGCCCAGTTTGCAGTCATCTGCGAACTTGGTGAGCCATAGTCCTCCCACATTGGCCTGTACCTCAGAAAAGTAAATACTGAACAAGAGAGGTCCCAGGACAGAACCTTGTGGGATGCCACTTGTGACCGGTTTCGTGTCTGACATGGCCCCAGCAACTCTGACTCTGTGGGTTCTGTCTTTCAGCCAGTTTGCAACCCATCTTGTGACATAGGGGTTTATATTTAGGCTGGATAGCTTATCTATGATGCCCAAGTGGGGTATTGTGTCAAATGCCTTTGCGAGGTCTAGATAGGCTGTGTGGACTACCTTCCCTTCATCTATGGCCTTGGTGACTGTTTCGAAGAAGTCAACCAGGTTCAAAAGGCAGGATCTGCCCTTGATGAAGCCAAATTGGGTAGGATCTAGTGTCTGTAGGTCCCCAATGTCTTTGTTTATGAGTTCCATGATGATCCTCTCCATAGCCTTGCAGACTAGGCTAGTCAGGCTTATGGGGCGATAGTTTCCAGGGTCCGCAGAGGCGCCACCTTTGTGGAGTGGGACCACTGTTGCTGTACGCCATTCTTTGGGCACATATCCTGTAGTGAGGCTGAGACTGTACAGCAGTTTTACTTGAGGGATTAGTTCTTCTTGGAGTTCATGTAGGACACAACCCGGGACACCATCTGGTCCCATGGAAGCAGTGCTTTTTGCTTTGAAGAGGGCGGCCTTCACCTGAGCATCAGAGATGTTTGGGAGGCTGCACTCTGCCGGGATAGATACTTGCTCTTTTGGGGTGGAGGGGGTGGAGAAGTTTGCACTGAACCTGTCTGCCAGGATATTCACGATGTCTGTGGGTTCAGTGTATTTTTTGTCATTTAGAATCAACACAGAACAAGTCTGGGAGTTGCATCCCAGGTTCCTAACATAACTGAAAAAAGCCTTATGAGTGTCTTTAGTGTCCTGTGCAATTTTTCTCTCAAAGCTGGCCTTGGAGGATTTTATGAGGGATCGTAATTTTTTGCTAGTACTGATCAGAGATGCCATCCCTTTTAGGGATTTTGCTCTATCATGTAGTAACTTCCTCCTTCTGTTGTACAGTTTATTTATGGCTGGGGTCCACCAGACTGGATGCCTGCCTTTGGATGATTGGGTCTTGATTTTGTTTGGGATAGCATGATCCATGCATTCCTGGAGATGTCCGTAGAATGCGTTTATATAGGATTCTGCAGTTTGGGCCATAGTTTCCACTGGCTCTGGGGCCTTGAAGGATTCCACTTCAGTTTTGAGAAGTGTGAAGTTCGCTTTTGAGAAGTTTTTCACTGTGGTTTTCTGGGCTGGGGGTGGGGTCAGGATGTGGATATCTAGTGAAATTAATTTATGGTCTGATCTTACCAATGAGGGATATACTTCTGGTATGGAGCATAGAGTCCCCATGTTGGTAATGATCAGGTCTAGTATGTTTTCCCCTCTTGTGGGAGTGGTGACTAGTTGTTCCATTGCATTTGAGTTTATAAATTCCAGGAACCTTTGGGCTAAGGTGCTGGGGTTTGAGTAATGCTCCCAGTCTATGTTTGGATAGTTGAAGTTGCCCAATATAATGGTGTTCGGAGAGTTCTTCATGTTCTCCAATGTTTTCAGGAAAGCCGAGTGGGATTCCTGACTTTGAGAGGGTGGTCTGTAGGATGCTATAAACTGAAAAGCAGTCTTGCCCACTGTCAGTTGCACATGGATGGTCTCCGATACTTTGTGCAATGCCACTAACCTGGAGGTGTGGATATCCTTGATAAATATGGAAACTCCCCCTCCTTTTGTGGTTCGGTCCAGGTTTTGGGGCCAAAAAGCATGATATGGGGTATAACCTGGTAGTGCTGGGGTGCTCTCTGGAGCCTTGAACCAGGTTTCTGTCACTGCACAGATATCGATGTTCTCCATACTGAGGAGAGCTTCGAGTGCATGCATCTTGAGGTTAAGACTTCTGGCGTTTAGTAGCATTACCCTTAGTTTCTTGTTCCTTGTGCTGTCTATGGAGGTGGGTTTGACTTTTGATCCTTGCCTATAAAAGGCACTATGGGGGTGTCAAGAGCCTTTGCCAATATCCAAAAGCCTAGGGATGACAGGTGCAAGCCGTCCCTAGTGAAGCAACATGGCTAGTCGAGCATGTCATCCCAGGCTGACAGACACTGGATCCCCTTTGAATGATACCAAAATTTTAGCCAATTGTTAAAATCGATCATTTTGTCTTTATACTGTGGCATCATTCTAGGTGAGGGTAAGATGCTGCTCAAAGTCAGGGTCATACCGGCCTGGACTACATGATCAGAGAGCTCCTCTATGTCTCTTTTCATGTAGTCAAGGGAGGTATGTCTCAGGTCATTCACGCAAGCATGTACAATGACTGAGTCATATTTGTATTTGCTTTAGAGTGACCTGAGTGCTTGCGTTATGTGGCGGATCCTAGCGCCCGACAGGCAGCTCACTGTGACCTTCTCTTTATTCAGCCTGGTCAGCGGGACGTCAGTGTGTCTGACAATAGAGTCACCTATTACAAGAGTATCAGGTGTGTTATTCAGCCTTAAGGGCTGTGACTGCTTGGCACACTGACTTTGTGCGCTATGTGTTGTATGTGTTTTGTTTTGGGGTAGCGTTTGCTTGGATGTCTGCTTTGGAGGTTTCTGTTGCTTAGGTAGATTTTTATTTAGAGCCTCCGAGTATGTTTTTGTGTTTTTATGTGTTTGGTTCGCTGTTGTGGTGGGACTATGTGATACTGGAATTGTGTTGTGTGAGGTTACCTTCTCCTCCTGACTGGTTACACCAGTTTTGAGATGAGAGAGCTCAGCCTCCAGTTTGGCAATATGGTTGCATCTCTCACATATATTCGAACCTGTTTGGAGGAGGAGAGGGTTGTCCGTGTACATGAGACAGTTGTAACATTGCCTCAAAATTCCCAGATTCACCAGCTGTACTGGAGAGGAAACCATTGACTGACCTTTGGACATGCTAGAGTAATATAGGGAACTGAATTAAAATGGACCAATAGGGGACAAGGTAATCACAGAGAGTATAAGTGTAAGTAGAGCTTATGGTTTATTAGTGCTAACTTGTAAAATTACTTATTTGGACCAGTGAGGGGCCTTAGAATGAGAATATGGTGTTTACTTTGAGAGATAGAGCAGTTCTAAGGGAAAAAGTGAAGAACAGACTTCGTGGAGCCAGGAATAGTTAAAACCCAATTAGGCGGCGCTGCCCAATGTTGCGCTATGTGCAAAAACGCGCAAAAGAGGGTTTTAAGAGAGGGAGATCAAGGAGTTAGGAATTGACCCAAAATGGCCAATAAAACTACAGTTTCAAGGCAGTAACCACTCCCACAGGGGCAGGCAGGCTGCTCAATGTTTATCACTGCCACTGATGAACACAGAGACTTCCCTTTAGCCCAAGCAAACAATGGCCTCCAAGAAACTTACAAACAGTTCAGAACAGCAAATCTGTAACTGAACTTTTTTAAATCTCAGAAAAGTGGGAAAAAGCAAGATTTTTTTTTTTTTTTAAGGAAAGCAGAGGTTCACAAGTATCAACAAGTTAGAACAGTGCAGTAAATGACCCCACACTTGAGTGCTAGGCCAGAGACAGATAAAATGCAAGTTTTAAGAAAAAAACGATTTTAAAAATAAGTGCATGCAGGAAATTCAGTAATCAGCTCTAGGTTGTGTTCTAAATACAGTTACCAACACAGAAATCAAGTTTAACAAGCCAGAAAATGCTCAAAAGTAGGTGGCAATGCAGAAAAACTTAACAAATAATCTGAAGCAAAATACTTAAAATCTCAAAAGTGGCTCCTTTCTTCTCTCAGCGTTTTCTCCTCTTGGTGGGTGCTTCACAAACAGCCAACAAGTCTGAAAAGACGCCAAAACCCACGAGGCAATCGGGTTTTAAGAGAGGGAGATCAAGGAGTTAGGAATTGACCCAAAATGGCCAATAAAACTACAGTTTCAAGGCAGTAACCACTCCCACAGGGGCAGGGAGGCTGCTCAATGTATATCACTGCCACTGATGAACACAGAGACTTCCCTTTAGCCCAAGCAAACAATGGCCTCCAAGAAACTTACAAACAGTTCAGAACAGCAAATCTGTAACTGAACTTTTTTAAATCTCAGAAAAGTGGGAAAAAAGCAAGATTTTTTTGTTTTTTTGTCCAAATCATGTGACATGAAATTTAGAATTTGACTTAGTAACTCGGAATGTCTGTGCTGAATGTTCAACCTTGGGGACGTCAGGATCATCATCAAGAATGGAGGTAGAAGTTAAGATTTGTTCTGGAACATGAACATTGTCTGGATTGCTCTGAGATCTAGAGTCTGTATCACAGGAACAATGGTGCGATATCGATTCTGGTACAGGAAGAAGATGTCTGCAATATCTCCTGTACTCCACACCCTCAGATTCTCTGAAGTAGGATCTTGACTTGGTATATATACCTCAAAAACGGCACTCTGAGGCAAAATACACACAAATAATCCAAACAAAATGCCCAGGCCAGAAGATTCTGGGCAGTTCAAAATACATTTACTAGCAGGCAACACAGGAAAGTAAGACCATAAGACACTCACAAAGGCTTATTGTCACTCAGTACATGACTCCATCAGATGCGGAACTTCTAAAGCAAGAGAGCACACAGGCAGGGGAGAGTAGAAGTTTCCTTGACGACGCAATACTCCTAACAATAGAACTAATGGTAGTATAGTTAACAATGACACTGGTATACTTGAGGTCATTACATCGCTAATGGAAAATGATAATGTAGCGAATGTAGTCACTGTGTCGGCAGGAAGCATTCAGCCTTGTTACAGGGGACTCTATTGTCCGGCACACTGACGCCCCGCTCACCAGACTGAACAAGGAGAAGGTCACTGTAAGCTGCCTGTCGGGTGCCAGGATCCACCTCATAATGCAAGCACTCAGGTCACTCCAAAGCAAGTACAAGTATGACTCCGTCATTGTCCATGCTGGTGTGAATGACCTGAGATGTACCTCCCTGGACTACATGAAAAGAGACATAGAGGAGCTCTCTGACCATGTAGCCCAGGCTGGTATGACCCTGACCTTAAGTAGCATCTTGCCTCACCAAGAATGATGCCACAGTATAAAGACAAAATGATCAGTTTCAACAATTGGCTAAAGTATTGGTGTTATTCAAAGGGGATCCAGTGTCTGTCAGCCTGGGATGACATGCTCGACAAGCCACGTTGCTTTGCTAGGGACAGCTTGCACCTGTCACCCTTAGGCTTTCGTATACTGGCCAAGGCTCTTGCCACCCCCATAGTGCCTTTTTTAGGCAAGGCTCAAAGGACAAACACACCTCCATAGACAACCCAAGCATAAAAAAACTAAAGGTAATGCTGCTAAATGCCAGAAGTCTAAACCTCAAGATGCACGCACTCGAGGCTCTCCTCAGTATGGAGAAAATCGATGTCTGTGCAGTAACAGAAACCTGGTTCAAGGCTCCTGAGAGCACCACAGCACTACCAGGTTATAACTCATACCATGCTTTTCAGCCCCAAAACCCGGACCGAAGCACAAAAGGAGGGGGAGTATTTATATTCATCAAAGATACCTACACCCAGGTTAGTGGCACTGCACGAAGCATCGGAAACCATCCATGTGCAACTAACAATGGGCAAAACTGCCTTTCAGTTTGTAGGCTGCTACAGAACACCCTCCCTATTACAGGAACCCCACTTAGCATTCCTGGGAACACTGGAGAATATGAAGGTCTCTCCAAACACTGTTATTGGGTGACTTCAACTACCCAAACATTGACTGGGAAAACTACTCAAGCCCAAACACTCTCACCCAATGGTTCCTTGAATTTATAAACTCTAACACAATGAAACAACTGGTCACCACTCCTACAAGAGGGAACAACATATTGGACCTGGTCATCACCAACATGGGGACTCTATGTTCCACACCAGAGGTAAACCCCTCATTGGTAAGATCAGACCATAAACAAATTTCCCTGGACATCCATATCCCGTCCCCACCCCCAGCCAAGGAAATCACTGTAAAGAATTTCTCAAAAGCCAACTTTGCACTTTTCAGGACTGAGGTGGAATCCTTCAAAGCCCCTGGGCCAGAGGATAATACAGCCCAATCCGCAGAATACTTTACAAATGCATTCTATGAGCACCTGCAGGAATGCATGTAACATGCTATCCCAAATAAAACCAAGACTGACTCCTCCAAAAACAGGAGACCGGTCTGGTGGACCCCGGCCATAAATAAGATGTACAACAGAAGGAGGAAGCTACTACATGACAGAGCAAAGTCCTAAAAAGGGAAGGCATCTCTGATCAGTATTAGCAAGAAACTTCGATCCCTCATAAAATCATCAAAGGCCAATTTCAAAAGAAAAATTGCCCTAGACACTAAAGATAATCACAAGGCCTTCTTTAGTTATGTCAGGAACATGGGCGGAAACTCCCAGATATGCTCTGAATTGTTGCATAATGGTACAAAATATACTGAACCTACAGACATAGCCAACATCCTGGCAGACAGATTCAGCACAAACTTCTCCCCTCCTCCCCCTCCAAAAAAGCAAATGCCTGTCCCAACTGAATGTAACCTCCCTGACATCACAGATGCACAGGTGAAAGCTGCCCTCTCCAAAGCAAAAAACACAGCATCTATGGGACCGGACGGTGTCCCAGGCTGTCTTACATGAGCTCCAAGAACTGAACCCTCACATTAAGTCACTGTTCAAACTTAGCCTTACTACAGGATATGTACCCAATGAATGGCATACAGCTACAGTGGTCCCACTCCACAAAGATGGTGCCACAACGGACCCCGGAAACTATCGCCCCATAAGCCTGACTAGTCTGGTCTGTAAAGCTATGGAGCGTATTATCATGGAACTCATTAACAAAGACATTGGGAGCCTCCAAACACTGGACCCTACCCAATTCGGCATTGTTAAGGGCAGATCTTGCCTCTTAAACCTAGTTGATTTCTTTGAAACAGTTACCAAAGCCATAGATGAGGGCAAGGTAGTCCACACAGCCTACCTGGACCTCGCAAAAGCCTTCGACACAATACCCCACTCGGGCATCATAAATAAGCTTACCAGCTTAAATATCAAACCCTATATCACAAGATGGGTTGCAAACTGGCTCAGAGATAGAACCCACATGGTCAGAATCACAGGTGACATGTCCGAATCCAAACCAGTTACAAGTGGCATCCCACAGGGCTCAGTTCTGGGACCTCTCTTGTTCGGTATATACTTCTCTGAAGTTCAGGCTAACATGGGGGGATTATGGCTGACAAAGTTCGCAGATGACTGCAAACTGGGGGCCATAATTGAATCTCCATCTGACACAAGCATCCTCCAAAAGGGTCTCACAGAGATGGATGCTTGGCGCCAGAGCCACAGCCTCAAGCTAAATGCTAAAAACTGCATAGTCATCCCCTTTGGGAAAAACAAGGTGCCCACAAATTACCACATAGGTGGTAATCCATTAAGTACGGAAGAAGTAATTAGAGATTTGGGGAGCAACGTAGATAGTAATCTCTCCTTTGATAATCACGTTGCCAAAGTGGTTAGAAAGACCTTCTATATAGCCCACCTTATCACAAAAGGGTTCGCATCTAGATCAAGAGAGGTCATTGTGCCCCTCTACTCGTCACTCATCATGCCCATAATTGAATACAATGCCCCTTTTGGAATGTACCTTGCCCGACACCTGCAGCAACTGGAGAGACCCCAAAAGTTCCTCACCAAGAGGATCATGGGCTACAAACAGATGTCCTATGAAGCTCGACTAAAGAAACTCCAACTCTACTCAGTTGCTTACCGCCTACTCAGAGGAGATCTATGCCTGACGTACAAAGCCATGTCAAACCCAGAATTAATGGACATGCTCCACCTCAAAAAATCCAAGTCCCTTAGAGCTACACACTCCAGGGACCTGAACATCAGCACAAACATAAATAGGACATGCTGGAGGGACAGATTCATTTCCCAGAGGCTCCCCTCACTCTGGAATAGAATCCCAATTCATGTTAGACATAGCCCCTCGCTGACCCTCTTCAAGCGAAATCTTGACGCGTGGATGGGAAATTACAAATTCACCCCTGGGATCTCTTCTGTGTCCCTGCTAGACAGAGGCACAGTAAACTAATCTTAAAAGGGTACCTTCTGTGACCTACTTTGCAGAGGCACAGTAGGCTAATCTAATAGGGAGGCGGAAGCCAAATACACTCTGGCTAGGCTTATAAATGCCCTATGGCAGATAGCCTAGTATCTACCTATGAACCTAAGTGAAATAGTTCCGAGCATAATACCAAAGAAGGGATCCATCCATGCACCTTTGTTACAGCAACTCCCTTTTTTATTAACACAGAAAAATGTTGGGAAATCTAGGTCGGAAAGCAGAGAGAGGAAAAAGAGAAAGGTAACTTAGGAACCTCAGTGAGCTCAGATGAATCGATTTTGTTGGTAATTAATATAGCCAATTATGGGTTGACAGCTACCCAAAACAGTGTTCTGCAAAGAGGCTTGAGCTTTATACCCTCAATACGTTCTCACCTGAGTGAGTTAGTGACAGACTTAAGGTGCTTTGGCAGGAACGTTATGTTGAAGTGTCTTTTTGACAATGAAAATACTGGTACATACTACACATTGTCTGTGTTGAAAAAAACAAATTCCTTTGTCCCCAGTAATCATCCCACTGTGGATATGTTCTTATGGTTATGTGAGAATGAGGTGTTTGAACAGAGGTCAAGAGGAAAAAGTAAACACTATTACAATTTAACACAGGATGAGTTTCAGGTGCTAAAAGAATTGCAAACAATGAAAAAAATTATTTTCAGGCCAGCTGACAAAGGAGGAGCTTTAATACTAATGAATTCAATACAGTATGCCCAGAAAATGCAGAATATTTTAAGCCATAGTGATACATACCACAAAATCGAGAACTATCAAGTAAACAGATTGATTTCCTCAGTAACGAATGTCTTGTATGACACATTAATGACTAGAGCAATTGATAAAAATCTGTATGACTTTCTTGAAATGGTATATCCAACTATGCCTCTTATCAAAGGGTTGGCTAAGATTCATAAGAACAGTGTTGACCCCCCTCTGAGACTGATAGTTTCGGGGAGAGGTTGGGTCACTGAGCCTCTTTCAATCTATGTGGAAACTGAACTCAAGAAGTTGTTGACTTTCACACATACTGTATTGAGGGACACTGGTCAGTTGCTGGAGAAACTGTATGAAAGAATGGAGCAAGAAAGCTCTATAGATAACCTCATTTTGGTGACGATGGACGTCAACAATTTATTCACTTGCATACCCAACGATCTAGGAATAGAAGCAGTAAGGGACTTTGCCTCTCATTTTGAAGTAAGCATGGATGTGAATCTAGTCTGCAGCTTCCTGGAATTGGTCCTGGAGAGCAATGTGTTCCTTTATGGTGAGAGCTACTACTGGCAGAAATGGGGGGTAGCCATGGGCACCGCCTGTGCAAACAGCTATGCCATTATAGTCCTAGCTGAATGGGAAAGGCAATGGGAAAAGGATACGAAAAATGAATGGAAGGAATGCATCATCTTTTACAATAGGTTTGTGGATGATGTTATATTCCTATGGAAGGGCAGTATGCAATGCCTAAATGATTTTGTCAATTATTTAACAAGTATGACTAGCTTTTTAAGATTTGAAGTGAAAACGTCAGCAAGTGATATTGAGTTCTTAGACGTGAGAATTTCAATGAATAATAGCAAAGGAATTGGCACCACTATATTCAGGAAACCAAATTGGAGGAACCATATGCTATACTACAATAGCATGTACCTGAGACATGTTTTTCAGAATATTGTTGAAAGTGACCAGGATATCCAAACTCTGTACTGACGATGATGATTTTCTGCAGGAACAAGACAAACTCTTACAGAATTTTGCTTCAAGAGGCTATAATGAAAAGCAATTAGTCATGAGTAAAGGCAAAGCAATGTCCATTCGATACAACAAAGGGCAACCATACTATTCGAAAAGAAGCAGAGTGATGTGAAGAAAGATGGGAACAGCCACCATCTCAGATGCATGATGACCTACAGCACTGACCACTTTGATGTCCGTGAAACCATCAAGAAATTTTGGCCAGTCTTAACTGCTGACAGTAAAATTAAGAGAATTGTAGGGGAAACACTTAAGTTTGGTTATAAAAACAAGAAGAACTTAAAGGATTTACTGTGCAACTATGATGGAATACCTATCAAGCAGAGTACAGAAGGAAGAAATAGGTTAGGAACTTGGAAATGTGGCTTTTGCAAAGCTTGCATCCACATTAAATGTTCCAACAGTTTTGTTCACCCGGTAACTAACAAATGCTATAAGTTCTCTGGTTTTGCTAAATGCAGCACCAAGAATGTTATATACATTGGCACTTGCAATTTGTGCCAAGCCTATTATGTAGGAAAGACCAATAGAAAGTTTAAGGAACGGATACTTCGCCACCTGTTAGACATCAAGAATAAAGTGGTAACCAATGCCCTATATGGACGTGTCTGAAAATCCAGGATATTCATTTAGCTTTATGGTTATCTCAAATGTGACTACTAACCTCCGTGGAGGAGACATTGTCAACAAAACTGAAAAGGAAGAAAGCAAATAGATCATGAACCTTAGAGCTAATTTATATCGAGAGCTCAACAGAGTAGTTCCTATTAAACCTATTTTAAAAGAGAGAAGCCTAATTAAGAAATGAAATGGAGGCTTAAGGAAGGCGTGCATCTGATTGCTGTATGTGATTGGTTGAACAATTAAGGATTTTTATTTAACAGCAGTAAGTCAGTTCTACACACTAGGATCTGAAAAAGTTTTTGTAACTGAAAGTGCTTATCCTGTTTGACCTGCAACTTGAACAGCACAATTTGTGCTTTTTATTTCTTCGTTTTATTAAAGCCTACATTTTAACAGAATTTTTCAGTGAACTTTTCATTGTGGGGGAAGCCTTTTTTTTTCATTTTACTTCTTTGGATTATTGGTACATGTGCCTGTTACTTGACCAATTCGGTCAAAACTTTTTGCCATTTGTATCCTTACTGCCTTTCCTTCTTTTGATGGACGAAGAAATCTGCTCAATTTGTCATAACTGGACTTCTGGAAAGAACTCTTCCTGAATAATTCGGCTCTGATGGTTCTATTGTTCTTAGCTTTAGGCCTCAAAAAACTGAAACCAATAGGTAGTGTTGTTCTGGTTTGCCTAGGTAGAAGTCTCTGAGCAGGCGAGTCAAGTATATCATCATGGGGTATGTTTCCGAGATTAAGTAAATTCAAAAAGACATCGGTATTATCATGCTTTGACCTTTCAAGTAATTGCTTTGCACTCTGCACTGCACGTTCAGCTAGTCCAATTGACTGTGAATATTCTGGACTAACATTCTCTTTCAAATTTCTGAAACTAACTAGTAAATTTTGTCAGAAATAACTTTGTGTGGACTACCACAGACTGAGAAATGATGTTTCAACTTAGTAATAACAGCAGTGCATGCAAGATTAGGTAGTAAATCGATCTCAAATCAATTTGAATAAGAGTCTACCAATACTAAGTAATGCTGATTGTTCGTCTTGAATATATCAGTGGCTACTGTTGACCAAGGTAGTTCAGGAACTTGACTTAGCTGAAGTGGTTCTCTTTGTGAATGCGATTTAGTACTATTGCATACTGAACAAAAAGTACTTTATCAATATCTTTTACTAGAGAAGGCCAACATACTAGTTCTCTCACCCTTCTTTTAGTAGATTCCGAACCTGGTGACCATGATACAAAATCTGGATATATTTATGTTGTAAGAAAGCAGGAACAACAATTTTAGGACCTTTGAAAATAATGCCATCTTCCATCAACATCTCATCTCTGTAAGGAAAATAAATTTGCACTTCAGGTGATACACCAGGTTGCTTTGACAACCATCCAACATTAATGTGGTGGTTGAGCCTTTGCAAAATTGGATCAGTCATTGCATGATCTTCAGCTCATCAAGTCTCGTGGTAGAAAAATTATGTACTTCCATTATGTCAAAGTCAAAATTGTCTGCGTCAAGCTGTTCCGTTGTATTTCTGGGTGATCTGGATAAGGTATCAGCCAGATAAAGAAGTTTGCCTTTTGTATAGACCAATTTGAAGTTGTACTTTTGCAATATGAGCATCATTCTTTGTAATCTCACTGGAGGTGAATGCATAAGCTTATTTAGAATAGTAACTACAGGCTGGTGATCAGTTTCAGTTTGAATAGCTCAACCATAGATATAATCATGAAACTTTGAATGTGCAAATACTATTGCCAAAGGTTCTTTTTTGATATGAGCATATTGCATTTCAGTCTGAGTACGGGTTCTAGATGCATAGGCTACTGGTCTGCTTTCCTGAAGAATGACTGCGTCAAGACCAAATTTTGAAGCATCACAGGAAAGAGTGACTGGTTTCTTGACATTGTAGTATCTTAATGTAGGTGGGGTGGCAATTCTCTGCTTAAGGTCTTCTAATACATTCTGGTGCTGTTCCAACCAAGACCATGTAACATTTTTGCACATCAACTCTCTGAAAGGTGCTCTCAACTCACTGAAGCCTGGTATAAACTTGTCTAAATAGTTGAACATGTAAATAAAACATTGTAGAGCTTGAACATTATCTGGTGATGACATCTCTAGAATGGCTGCTTGCTTGGATGGGTCTGGTCTCAAGCCAGTGCTGGTAAATAAATGACCTACATATGTAACTTCTGGTAGTCTAAATTTACTCTTCAGAGGACTGAGCTTTAAGTTCACTTCACGTGCTCTGTCTGGACCTCTCTTAAGATTTCTGTCATGCTCTGCTTCACCATTGCCTCCAACCAATAAATCATCTACTATTATGGCACAAGGATAACCTGAAAAAGTTTGCTCTATTGCAAGTTGAAAGACTTCACTTGCAGAATTTATTCCAAACTACATCTTAGGAATCTAAATCTGCCAAATGGGGTACTGAAAGTAGTCAGTAATGAGGATTTGTGATCAAGCATCACTTGCCAAAATTAACTTTTTGCATCCAAGACAGAAAAAACAGTGGCATTCAGTATCAAGGCTGCGACTTCCTTGACTCTATGCATTGGATGATGAGGATCTCTTTAATGCTTTGTTCAAATCTTTTTGGTCAATTCATATTCTGATTTCATCTGAGGCTTATTTGTGGGCTGATACTATGGATGACACCCATTCATTTGGTTCTGTTACTGGACAAATTACACCTTCCTGCACCATTTTATCCGGCTGAGCTTTGACTTTATTCTGCATAGC
This sequence comes from Protopterus annectens, assembly GCF_019279795.1. Lineage (NCBI taxonomy): Eukaryota > Metazoa > Chordata > Ceratodontiformes > Protopteridae > Protopterus > Protopterus annectens. The sequence goes on from NC_056741.1 coordinate 1,503,157,575, forward strand.
CATCGGAACTTTTCTTGCTGGTCTGACTACTGGACTGACCTCTGTGTCTAACTTCATGGAATACACAACTGGAAGTTTGCCCAACCTGTCATCACAAACATCAGCATACTCTAAGAAATGGCTTCAGAAAAACTGGAACTAGTATATATGCTTATATGATGAACTTCTTTGGTAAAAGAAAGCAGATTCATTCTCAAACTGTCTCTGAGACCCAATAATGACTGCACAGGTCTTCAAACTAAATAGAATAACAAACTGTAACAGTTCCTAGCAAAATAGCATGAAAACACTTCACCTCCGTAAGCAACAAGTTTGACACTAGTCGCCACACTGAGTTATTCATTAGTTCTCACCTTAGCAAATGTGTCTGCTGACATAGCATTACACCTTGAACTAGTGTCTATTTTGAACTCAGTGGATTTACCATTGCTCTGAAGAGTAGAAAACACTTTGCTCTTTGCCAACAAATTCACTGCATCCGCCTTTTTACCAATTACTGATACACCATCTACACAGAAAGGGGAATGCAACCCTACTTGATCAATTTACTTTTTTTGAGTGACACTGCTTTATAATGGTGTGAGGTTTACTTGATTTGCAAAACTTTTAAAAATGGTTCCATACTTTTACACTTGTGACATTGCTGACCAAATGCTAAGCATGTCTCTCTTTTAGACTCATGACTGGTACCACAAATGTGAAAGTTAACAATAAAGCTGGATTTGGATGTTGCTGTTTCACGCTTGTACTGCACTGAGTATGCTCCTTTCTTAAAACTTGCTGGAAAACTATGTGGTTTCCCTTAAGAATCAGCAGGGGCTGTGGCTGCCATGTGCTTATGCCTGCTTCTATTTGCCATGTGTTGCATGCTATCTACATTTGCTCTGGAGCCTGCTGAAACCATGGTCTTATCACTTGCAAGTATACTTGTGTGCCTTCCTGTAACTCTGACCCACCTAGGCTTAGCAAAATGAATGCCCTGGTTTATGCATCTTTGTCAGAATAAGCTGTTTGTATAAAAATATTGCACTCTTGCTCAAATATTCTCCAATTCTCTGCAATATTCTGATCAAATACAAGTGGTGAGGGCTTTGAAAATCTGTCTGCCATATTAACAGATGCCAGTGAAGGGTTTTGCAAGTATGCACGAAAACATACATATGCCAAAAATGTATGCCAATATTTGCAACTATGTTCAATAGCACAACATACCTCTGAATAACTACACTTTGTGAAATACATCTCTCAGGCACTGAAATACTCTTGAAATTACTGTACTGCAAGAAATCACCTCTTTATCAGTTTAAGAAACATTTCAAAATAACTGCACTGTGTGAATGAACTGGACAGAAGAAACTCAGAGTAAGAAACTTTTTGAAGTAACTGCATTGTGCAAATAAACAGTACACAGCACACTGAGACTTCCCCAAAATGTCAGTACTTTACTAGATAATTCTTTACACTGCAAGAAACACTCTGTAATGGTGGCACTTTGTGAATAGACACACCCAGCACAAGAAACCTTTCGGAATGGTTGTACTTTGACTGTACTTCATGAAATTGTTGCACTTTGCACACAAATAAACTCTTTGGAATATATGCACAGTAATAAGCACACACTATAAATGCTTTTACACACATTGAGATACTTCAAATAACTCTAGTTATGCCCTTGATACAATAAGAAGTAGTAGTTATGCCAAAACACAGTACTTTTCCAAAAAACATAAAGTCGCCTTGCTTTATTTATGCTTAATGTGCCCTTTTCCCCTTATTATATTAATTTTGCTTGTTTAATCTCTTTTCATGCCTGTTGTACTTTTCTTGTGCTCGTTGTACTCTAAACATGCCCATTTTGCTTTAAACGCACTTGTTTTGCTTTAAACATGCTCGTTTTGCAATTTTGAGGTAATTCCAAACTCCTTATGTGCTTTTCTGATAATAGTTTTATAAAATATCTTAATTTTAAACATTTCATTTAATTAACCTTCTGTGCCTCCCACTTGTTTAATAATGCAGTGTGTGCCCTTGTAATGCTCTGTTGTATCTTTTTTTTTTTACTAAAATAAACTATTTGTGCAAGTTTTCATTACCTTTGATTCCTTTCTGCTCTTTTTTGTGCTTGTTTCTCTTAGTTTACCTTCACTGTTATCTCTGTGCCTCATAGCTCTGAATATCAGTCTTTGGAATCCCAGTGCTGACACCATGTTGCCCATCTAGTTAGGATGTAATAGACAAATCTTTGTGGGTTCTATTCAAGCAGTTTTATAATGTACAAACACATCAAGATTGAGGCTTAATGACTTTAACTAAGATAAACTTATATACAAAGTAGCTATTACATTCATACATGTTCACACTCTGGCTGTACTCTCAAAATGGCACTTAATCTAGCATGTGCTTGGTATTTATATGCACTTTCAGTCCTTGAAACACTTCTTAAAGATACAGCACACACACTCTGTTCTACAGGTAGGATCTCCCCTTGACAAAGCCGAACTGCTAGGGGTCAAGTCTGATAAAATTTTTAATATCATAGTTGGTTAGGTCAGCTATGATACATTCCAAGGCTTTGCATGTAGTACATTTTAGACGGAAACCTCTGTAATTCCCATGGTCTGCCATAGGGCCACCCTTGTGGACTGGTATCTCAAAAACTAAGCAACAATACCATGACAGAAGGGTAGCTGTTAGACTCAGGCTGAAGATGATAAAGAGTGGGTCCCCTATTGTATGCTTAGTGAAATTAAATAGACAACCAGGTATGTTGTCAGGATCCATGG